>NW_009221140.1:2383-2658 GCF_000690835.1 Fulmarus glacialis | reverse complement strand
TGCTGTCAGGTGGGTCTCAGCACCTCTCTGCCAACTGCTGTCACCTCCCTGCAGGACGCTCTCCAGCGCACAGTCCGTCTCCACTGGGCCTCCCTGGGGACAAAGATCAGAAGGGAGGGATGGGGTTTCCTTTGTCCCCATTCCCAGGGTGCTTCAAGAGAGACCTTCCACCCCCAAATGAGCTGTTCGATGTGAACACCACATGGGAGCTGGAGACCTGGGTCAGCATGGTGGCGGGGAGTGGGCAGGATGTTCTGCGGAGCCTCCAGTGCTGG
>NW_009221140.1:1502-1968 GCF_000690835.1 Fulmarus glacialis | reverse complement strand
AAGAAACAGGGCGTCTGCCTGTACCTGCAGGCAGGCAGTTGGGTGTGCGCAGCGGGAGTGAGGGGTGGTTTGTGCAGCTGTTGAAGGGTTTGGCCTTTAAATGTGCCCAACCTGGGCATGTTCCCACGGAGTGCTCAAGAAATGGAGGCAGTTGCCCAGAATTGCTATTTTTGGTCTCTCCCCACTACTCTCTGTCCGGCTCCCTGCCCCCAGTTTTTAATTCCTCCCTCTCTGTCTTTAGCCCATCATTTTTTTTTTTCTTTTTCTTTCTCCATCCGGCTCCCTGTCTCTATTTTCTAATTCCTCTCTCTCTGCCCTGTTTTTGCTGGTTTATTCTTTCTCCACACCTCTCTCCTGCTCTGTCCCTCTCCCGTCCCTCTCTGGCCTCGCCGCCGCCCTGCCACACCCCTCTCTGCCGCTCTGAACCGACCCCCTTCTCCTCCCTGCTCCACCGGGCCTCTCTGAC
>NW_009221140.1:0-1284 GCF_000690835.1 Fulmarus glacialis | reverse complement strand
TCGAGAGAGCGGGAGCTGCGGTGAGTCCCAGGCCCTTGGGGCCATGTCACCCCTCTTCTGCATCGCAGTCCCTCCCAGCCCCCCCCTCCCATTTCCCTCTGTGTCATTTTTTTCACTTCCTCATAACTCTCTCATTCTATTATTGTATTCTGCTCCCCGTCATCTCCTCTCCAAGTCGGAGAGGAGGTTAAAAGGACAAGGTCAACTGGAAAAAACTGCAGGTTTTGCTTATTGTAGTTGAATTACTTAATATGAAGAAGTTAGTAGGGGGGAACATGAAGAGCCTGAGGTTTTGAGTGCCCAGGAATGCTCTTTTCAAGTAGGTTAACAGGCACATAAACATCAGGTAATGATGTAAGGACTTTCCCGAACATCTTTTGGACAACTCTGTTTTATCTAAGCAGCTCTTTTCATGCAACCTCAGCTGGCGTTGTGCTACTCTTTACAGGATTGGGTGAGTGGTGTTCTCTTTGGCAGTAGCGGGCTTAAATGTGTTTCCTACGTACGTGTCAAATAATTACCTGCTAAACAGACTGCCAATCTGGCAGAAGCCAATGCTTCCGAAGAAGGTAAAATAAAAGCTATGATGATACAGTCTTGCCAGGAATGTGATCCAATCAAGTAAGTGTTGATAATGTCAAATCTGTTCTTTGAAGATTATGGAAAAATTGTAGAGATGTTTGTTTTAACGAGAGAGACACATGCATACCTTTTTCTCCTTTGCCCCAAAACCTTTTATTTACATGAAGAAACCCTGGGGTGCACCTCCACCATCATATGCTTGCTTTCGTTGCGGAAAACCTGGCCACTATATAAAGAACTGCCCAACAAATGGGGTAAGACCGTGGGGGACTTCTGGTGTTACTTCACTTGTAATTTTTTTACCTTGGCAGTTACCTAACAAATACATGAATACTCATATTAAGAATTGTTTCTCTTGGGGTTAAATACAGAGTTTATATGGCAATGTTGCAAAGCCCTTCAAAATTCAAGGGAAACCTGGAATTATAAATGGAAAATTTTCTTTTTTCTAGGTCATAGACATTAAATATGTCCACAGATCTTCCTCTGTGAACTTTCATGCATATTTTTATATATTTCAATATTACTGGAAATGTTTCTGCTTTTAACTCTGCTTAATGACAGTTCATAGTTTTTAGTATTTCATATAAAACCAAGATGTTTCTGTTGACCCCATCTACTCAATATTTCCGTGTTTTAATTACACAAGTGGAGTATTCATGCCATTTAACGTTAGTCACCGAATGTATATGCACGAGGTAT
>NW_009221139.1:0-403 GCF_000690835.1 Fulmarus glacialis | reverse complement strand
TCCTGGAAACTGTGCTAAGGCACATGGAGAGCAAGGAGGTGGTTGGTGACAGTCAACATGACTTCACTAAGGGCAAATCGTGCCTGACCAATTTGGTGGCCTCCTACGATGGGGTTACAGCATTGGTGGCTAAGGGAAGAGTGATTGACGTCATCTCTCTGGACTTGTGCAAAGCATTTGATACTGTCCTGCACAACATCCTTGTCTCTAAAATGGAGAGATATGGATTTGACGGGTGCACCACTTGGCGGATATTGGCTGTAGTGTCGCACTCAGAGTTGCAGTCAATTGCTCGATGTCCAGGTGGAGACCAGTGACGAGTGGCGTTCTTCAGGGTTCGGTATTGGGACAGGTGCTGTTTAACATATTTGTCGGTGACGTGGACAGTGGGATTGAGTGCACC
>NW_009221138.1:6095-24697 GCF_000690835.1 Fulmarus glacialis | reverse complement strand
CCGCCGTCACCCGGCGCGACCGCGTCTCCTCAGTTGCGCCTTCCCCCCCGCACCTCTGGGGTGCGCCGCGGCAGGGCCCGGTTCTTCCCTGCGGCCCCTCCGCCCCAGCCCCGCTCGCTTTCACAGCGATCACTTGGAAGCTCAGAGCAGGAGGGGACTCCTCCGGTCGGCGCGGCGCGCTGCCGGGCCACCAAAGCCTCAGTCACACGCTTGCCCATACACCCCGGTGCTGAGCGAGGTCGGGGCAGCGACCCACCCCAGGGAGCTGGGACTCGGCGCTGGCGGGACTGGAGTCCGGCGAATTGCAAACTAAGGGAGCGTGCCTGCAGCAGTCCTTGGAGCCACTCCACAGCCTGAAACACTGTGGCGATTAAAGGCACGGACTCTGTCTGAGGGGGAACGAAATCGTTTATCATACTGCACAAACACCTTTTATACCTTACATTATGCCTCGTATGCATCATGGAAATTCCCCAAGCAACAGTCATCTCCGGCTCGTGATCGATGCTCTTCTGCCAGCTTCCTTATCTTCTGCCACGTCCTCAGAACTGCAGACACCACATCCTACTCCCTTTTTTCCCATGGCTTACTCTCCTTCTTCCCACAGCTTCTTGTTCACCAATGCTATGATATTGCTCGTACTCTGAAACATTGATTCCTCCACATCTTCCGCTTTTTTGTTTACAACAGGCACTGAGCTAATTGACTTTTCTATCATTCGTTTTACACATTGCAACAAACATGGTACGCACACAAGAACACATACAAATACAATCAAACATATAACTCCCAGTTTAATCAAACCCATTACCGAGCTTGCCAAGCCCCAGCCCCCAAAAAGCTGCTCCAACCAACTCTATGGGTTATCAATCCGTAGCTTCTGAAGCCCATCCTTCAGCTGCTGTATGCTGTTATGAATGGACTCTGAGTGATCTGATAAATTCATACATTCCCTCAAATTCTTGACAACCATGCCCTTGCGCTAAAAGCAAAAAATCTATAGCTGCGTGATTTTGCAGTGTAGCATGTCTTATAGAATCTATATCTAAAAGCAGGCCTGATAATGCTTGAGAAGTAGCATTTGTTTGCTTTGCTAGCCGACACCCAAGTTTATTTAAAGTACTTAAACCTTGTGCAGCAGCGACACTTGGCGCCAAAAAGGACGCTGCTACAATTTCTCCCCTGTTCCAAAACTCAGCATTGTCATTACACTTGGCATCAAATGAATGAGTACTTCACTTTCCGCGAGGGGGCTGGCTTGCCCGCCGGTGGCCTTGGATCATAGATGTGTTGGATGACAAGAGTGTCAAGCGCCCCAAGCAACACGGTCCCCTTCATATGTGGGAGGGTATGCCAGGCCATGCACGATCCCCACACAGAAGAAAAACTCCCCTAGGGAGGCTCAAGGGCACATTTGTAGATTTGGATATGTGCCTACTAATCTCATTACACCACACAGACTCATTTCTGTAAATGCTCAATGTCGCATTCACATACCGTGCCCATGATTCATTCTTTCTTGAATAATTAAAATACAGACACCAATCCATTTTTACGGACCCCAATAATTCTGCCTCTTGCGGCTCTACATTCAGGGGCGGACGGTACACCAAACATCCGTCCCACTTGTCAGTCACACTGCGGCTGTCACTACAAATTGATGCCTGTGGTTGCGGGAGACCTAGGGTCCAAGTGTCCAACGGGAGCCCCACTAAGCAGGTGGAAAAAGGATTTCCAGGCGATGAGAGCGAAAGGCAAATGGCCTCCTGACCCATCTGGTTCGCAAAGGTGACCCAGACATTCTCTTTGGGCTGCAGTGGGACCCAAAACATGCCTGCGCCTGCGACAATAGCGAAGAAGACGGCTTGACGAACCGCGCTGGCACCCATCTTGGTCCTCAATCTGTGGAGACACAAGCATACCCTTGACCCCAGGTTATCACTGAAAACGGGCCTTCCCACTCATGAGATTCTGAGTTTCTCACCCTTACCCACGCCTTGCCCCTTATGATTGCCTCATGACCTTCAACAGAATCAAAATGTCTGCGAATTGGGGGTCCACCTTCCTCAACCCACTGATTGAGAAAATTAAGAACATAAACAGCTTTTGCCAATCTTTCCTGTGGGATTAAGTCCCCTACTCCCCCTTTTTGTTTTGCTAGCATGTCTTTGAGCGAGCGGTGCGCGCGCTCAACAATGGCTTGCCCTGTGGGGCTGTGTGGGATTCCTGTGATATGAGTGATTCCCCATGTTTGCAGGAAGGTTTGTGTGGCTTGGGCAATGTACCCGGGGCCGTTATCTATTTTTATTTTGCTCGGCACTCCGAGTATGGAAAAAGCAAAAAGAAAATGTTTTCGGACATCCCGGGACTTTTCCCTGGTGTGGGCTGTGGCTGCAATTGCTCCCGAAAATGTATCCACTGAGACGTACACATATTTGAGTCGACCGAAGTCGGGAAGATGTGTAACATCAGTCTGCCACAGTTCGAGCACTTGCAAACCGCGAGGGTTAACTCCCCCGGCTGTGGAGGGCCCGCACACTGGCACTCAGGGCATGCAGTGACAGTTTGGCGTGCTTGCGTAAGCAGTAGGTGAAACATTCTAGCCAAGGCCTTAGCGTTCTGATGATAAAAGTCATGAGAACGCCTCGCTTGGTCAAATTTCCCAGGGACAACAACAGCCCCTGCAAGCGAATCAGCCAACCGGTTTCCCTCAACCAGGAGCCCCGGCAATGCAGTATGAGATCTGATATGTAATATAAAAAAGGGGTGGATCCTTTGATGAATGCGTTCTCTGAGGGTTTTAAACAGAGCAAAAAGCTGAGCATTATTTACATCTTTCAAATGAGCAAACTCCATGCGGGACACTACCCCTGCAACATATGCAGAATCAGTCACAATGTTGACAGGGCATTGCCATTTTTCAAACACTCGCACCACCGCCGCCAACTCCACGATTTGTGGTGACCCGGCTTCTGTCCGGATATCAGATTGCCATTGGTCATGGTCGTCTTTCCAGACAATGACAGACTTACCCGTGCGTCCAGACCCATCCGTAAAGACTGTTAGAGCATCCAAAGGGGTCATGCTGCATTTCGGCAATAGCTGCAGCGGTAGCGGGGACTGCAGCCATTTATGACTGAGTGGGTGAATAGAAATCACTCCTGTAAAGCCTTCCATTGCTATTTGAAAAGGTACAGACATTTGCATCAACCAGGTTAGCATTGGCATTACGACAGGAATGTAAATGGTATGCGGCTCTTTTCCGCACAGCGCTATCAACTGTTGCCTCCCGCTCATGACCAGGGATGCAAGCATCTCTGCTCTAGTGGTAATGGTTTTTCCAAACTGATGGGGAAGAAACACCCATTCTGTGACTAACAACTGTTCGCCGCTAGTGTCGCCTTCCACTGAAACAACAAACCACGCGGTTGGAGATCAGTGTTCGCTGTCGCTAACTGACAGGGAAGCTCTGGATCACAGCGCTGCGCTTGCCGAGCCGGTATCATTGTAGCAACTTGCTGCAACGCTTGCTGAGCCTCGGGGGTTAATGTTCGTCGAGACCCCAACGCAGGATCACCTTTTAGCAAATTAAACAGAGGTCTCAACAGCTCGTTAGTGATGCCCAACAGAGGTCTTACCCAATTGATAGTACCCAATAATTTCTGCAAATCAGTCAGGGTGTGGACCTGACTACTGATCTTGAGCCCTTGCGGTGTTGCAAGTTTGCTCAGTAATGCGCCACCCTAGATATTTCCAGGGAGCCGTCTGCTGCACTTTTTCTGGGGCAACTATCAAACCGTGACACTGGAGGCTCGTTACAACAACCTCCATGGTCCCCTGCATCAGGGCTTCGGAAGGGGTTGCTACAAGGATATCATCCATATAATGATAAATTACGACCTCAGGCAGTTGAGCGTGGGCTGGACTAAGGGCCCATGCCACAAACCACCAACATATAGTGGGACTATTTTTCATGCCTTGCGGGAGCACCGTCCAATGGTACCTTTGACTTGGCTGGGCTACATTAGTCGCGGGTACAATAAAAGCAAACCAGGGTGCATCATCTGGGTGTAGCGGAATGGTAAAAAACCAGTCCTTAAGGTCTATTATAGTGATGTGCCAGTTCATAGGTATCATGGTTGGTGAAGGGAGACCTGGCTGTAGAGCTCCCATGTCCTCTATAGCCTCATTTATATGTCTTAGATTGTGAAGGAACCTCCACTTTCCTGATTTTTTCTGGATAACAAAAACTGGCGAGTTCCATGGGCTCGTGGATGGGACAATGTGCCCAGAGCGCAGTTGCTCAGCAACTAGGTCCTGCAAGTGATGCAGCTTATCCGTAGGGAGGGGCCACTGATCCACCCAAATAGGCTTTTCACAGGACCATTGCAACTTTAGGGTGCGCTGCCGATCAGTAGCCCCTAGGATAAATTTGTCCCCAGCATGAGTCCCCATTGTGACAAACAGTCCTGTCCCCATAGCGTGAGAGGGGCCGGAAGAACGAACGGCCGAACATTGGCCCACCGACCCTCCGGTCCCTCAATTTGAATTAATTGAACACTTTGCAGTGGTGCTGTTTGCCCCCCGATACCCGTGAGGGCAATCGGAACCCTTTTCGTGGGCCATTGAGCTGCCAGTGTGACTGCGCAATGACCGTCACGTCAGCTCCGGTATCAATGATGCCGCTGATGTGCACGGACTGCTGAGAGCCACCGCCTGACAGGCGGCAGGTCAGTTGCGGTCGCCCCGCAGCGACAGGCTGCGCCCACCACAGCTGTGGTGTGCCGGTGGAACCAAAACCTTCACCCCCCGCTCCTGAGGTGCCACCGCAGGCGGAGCAGCTCGAAAATAAACGAGCTGCGCTATTCGCGCCCCTGCCGGCACGTAACAGGGCGGAGTAGGTGTCCACAACATGATTTTAATTTCTCCCGTATAGCCTGCATCGATGACCCCGGGGAGGACGAACAAGCCCTGTAATGTGGCGGATGAACATCCCAATAAAAGTGCACTGTAACTGCCACCCATCGGTCCCCACACACGGGTGCTCACCGCTTGGACAGCCGTAGAAGTCAGGTTCACTGGTTGGGAGGTGGCCAGGTCCACGCCGGCACTTCCCCGTGTCCGGGCGGATAATTCGGAGGCACGGATGCCAGTGGAGGATTGGGGGCAGCTTGCATCACCACATGGGGGGCTGCTTGTGTTGTCGCGCGGCCCCTCCCCGCGCTTCTGCGACCGTTTCCCTGGATGGGCTGACCGTCTTTATCATACCGCGACCAGCATTGATTCGCAAAGCGCCTGCCTTTCCTACATTTTGGACACGTTCCCGGTTGTGAGTCAGCCGGTTCTCATCTCCGCCTGCCTGCCTGTGGGCACTCTCGCTTAAAGTGCCCGGGACGGCCACAGGTAAAGCACATCTGTTGGCTAAGCTTCATATTTGCAAAAGCGGTAGCCATCGCCATAGCCTGGTGTTCTGTGGTCCCCACACGATTGCATTCCTCTATCATTTGAAGCATTGTAGGGTTCCTTAACGGACGAAGCACCTTCTGGCAATCCGCGTTGGCGTTTTCAATCGCCAATTTTTGTAATAATATTTGCCGTGCTGCCTCATTCTCTACTTGTTTGTCCAAAGCATCTTTTAATTTCTCGATAAAGTTCATATACGGTTCCTGCAGTCCCTGCCTAATATTGGTAAACAAACACTGAGGCTTTCCTGCATCGGGAACCTTCGTAAATGCTAGGTAAGCAAGATTCTTTGAATCATTTAGGGCTTCCAACGGGAGTTGTGCCTGGGCAGCGGTAGTGGCGTATCGACCCTCTCCTACCAATGCATCGACTCCCAAGACTCTCAGCGGATCTCCCGCGCGCCGCCCCAAATATTCCAGAGCTTTGCCCTCACAGAGTCTCCACCACTCCCCATTCCAGAGCATAAACTGGGCAGAGGAGAGCAACAATTGCGCCAGTGTTTTACAATCGAGCGGACACAGCGTATAACTCCTCATGTTCGCAGAGTAGGGGGCATTGAGGCCAAATTGAATCACTCCCCTTCTTAACTTCTTCACTACTTGAAAACTCAGACCTTCCCACCAGGGCCTTTCATTAGGTTCGTAAATCACTGGGAATGCCCGGACCTCATGGAGCTTAACCGCAAGGTCAGAGTCCCCTGCATTCTCTGCCTCCCTTTGAATTCTTTTCCACATATCATGCGGACCCGGGGGATATAAGTTCAGCTTTTTCTCTGGGTCGATCGGTCCCGGATCAAACGAGTTGGGATCATCACTGTCGCTACCCAGCTCCTCCCAGGCACCTATCGCTCCAGCCTCAGTGACCGGGGGCGCAGAAGGCTCTTCAGCCACTGGTGCGCTCCCTCCTGAATCCTCACCCCTCAGCTTATCTTTGGCATTGACGTGCTTTTTTAGAGTCTCACACAGAGTCCTCCAGGGCGTTAGCAGTTCTGCAGCCACCGAGTCCAAACGAGTGGCGGCATCCCAAAGCCGGGTGCCTGCTTCATCCCAAGTGTTTAGATCATAAATGTTAGTAGAATCGACTCCCTTAACGGTGGTTGCCACCCACCTCAGGAGTCGTTTCAAATCCCCATTATCCATGGTTACTTGATGTTTCATCAGAATCAATTCCATGATCCTGTAAACATTTTTTTCCTCTGTCGTCATGTTTGAACCCATGACTACCATCCCCTGCTGCTAACCTCTGTCCTGCAGAGACGATTACGCGACATCGCTCATCCCGTTTCCTTTCAACGGCTTCTGTCCCGCTTCCTTTCAACGGCTTTGTAGTTCAGCGGGGCTCGCCACCGGATCAGCAGATGCCGATTTCAGGTCCCTGTGCTCGCCACGGGATCAGCAGCTGCCGATTTCAGGTCCCTGTTCGGGCGCCATTTGTGGCAATTAAAGGCACGGACTCCGTCTGAGGGGGAACAAAATCATTTATTATACTGCACAAGCACCTTTTATATCTTACATTATGCCTCATATGCATCACAGAAATTCCCCAAGCAATGGTCATCTCTGGCTCATGATCGATGCTCTTCTGCCAGCTGCCTTATCTTCTGCCATGTCCTCAGAACTGCGAACACCACATCCTACTCCCTTTTTTCCCCATGGCTTACTTTTCTTCTTCCCACAGCTTCTTGTTCACCAATGCTATGATATTGCTCGTACTCTGAAACATTGATTCCTCCACAAAACACCTCTTGCCTTGGTTTTGGTTTGTTTTGTGGTTTTTTTTTTTTTCCTCCAGAGGTAAGGCTTAGACTAAATTCTTGGTAGGCCGAACAAATGTGCTCGTTCCTTCCCCTACTAGAGGTTCTGGCAATGTGCAAGTGTGAATGTTGGGGGAGCCTCCCTGAGGTCACGGTTACCCCTTTGTCCCTGTACCCACTGCCTGAGTGCAGGGCCATGCTCCTTCCGTGAGGGCAGCCATCCCAAACGGACAGCAAGTTCTGTGCAACACCTGGCATTTCCAGCTGTACCCCTAAGGAGTGCGTGGGCTACCCGCTACCTCTTGCTGCCTTTTCTCACCCTCTTCAGGAGCATCTCGAAGTGGAAATGCTTGTTTCCCAGGGTAGTGTGGCATCCCCAGTGCCTCTCACCTTACCCTTGGTAGGGCCCTGCTGCAAATATTTAAAAACAAGGTATCGCCCAAACTTAATCCGTATTCTGGTTTCTGGTTTTCTGGTGCCACCCAGTGGTCCTATTGTTTCTAACGCAGTTCTTAAAGGCTGTTACTGAATAGCAATGGAGGAGGGGAGGCAGAAAGCCGAGACGGTATGTAGGTAAACCATTTCCGAGTGTGTTCCCAGTAGAGGAAAGAAGAGCACTGGACCATCCTCCCACTGGGGTCGTCCCAGCCCTACGCAGCATCGAGTGCGCAGTGCTCCCCTCCGCTTATCTCTGAGCCTCAGCCCTTCCTCACATCGCTCCCCTGAACCTCCTGTGAGATCCTGCAACCTCCCTCAGCACTAGCTGCTACTTTATTACCTTTTCCCACCTACCTGTAAACTCTAGCTGCTAAATTTATCAGTAGTTTCTCCCACCCTGTCCAGCCCACAGGCCAGGGCCTTCTCATTTGCCAGCAGTCCCCGCTTTGAGGTGATATCAGAAGAAGCTGCCTTACTGGGGAAATCTCCACTGGTGCAGTTGCAAGTAGCTGTGGTCTGACCTCACACCACCAAGACCCAGTGAGGGCAATACAGTGAACACACGTTAGATAAATAACACCTCTGTAAGCAGGCAGACAAGTCCAGCTCTTTGGCCTTGTTAGCCACATGATGCTTCCCAGGTATTGGTAGCAACGTGGAGTACGTTGGTTGTCTCTCAGGCACCTGGTGCTGGGGTGAACCCAGTTTTTGCCTGAGTCTCAGGTCTTTGGAGACCACCCTGCAGATCTGGGTGATCCACCTCAATGGTTCACTTCACTGTAGGTCACAGTATGGAAGGCAAACTCAAGTCTGCTTCCTGAGAGTCAGATTCCATTCAGCACCACAGAGTTCAGCAGTGTTACACTCAAGCCTGGAGGCAAGCAATGCTCCATTTTGCCAACCGAGATTGGTGTAACCCTCCCAACACACCCATTCATTTGCAGTGCACCATTGCCTGGCTTTGCCAGGGCTATATACTGAAATTCAGGGGGCTGTGGTGACCATCTCTCCCATAAGTTTCCTAGTTCAACCCAGACACCTTCCCCTTCTTTTAAGGAACTGCCAAAAAGAGACCAGGATCCAAGGTGAGTATGTACTACCAGGGAACAGCAAGGGTGGCTGCTCCCTGAGGGATGGGGGAGCTGGCCAGGGCAGGGGCCTTGTCAGCCAGAGCACCATCCCATCATACCCAAGCAGCTCAAGCAGAGCAGACCTAGAGATGGTAGCCAGGTTCAGTTGAGAGTCCAGCTCATCAGGCAAGTTCATGGTGATAAGGCAGGTCCATGTCAATCTGCAGGTTGGGGTCAGGTCTGATGAGGATAACCAGGATCAGATGCAGCCCAGTGATTGCTGGGCAAGTCTATGGGGATGAGGCAGGTAGAAGATCAACTGCAAAGTCAGTCTGTGGGTCAGGATCAGTTTGGGCCAGGGCCAGGCATAGCTGGAAATTCAGTCTGTGGGTCGGATCAGTTTGGGCCAGGACCAGGCATAGCTGAAACAAAGCTAGAGAATGGTTCTCATAAAATAGCTCAGGCAGGGACTAAAGACCCAGGTCTGAGCTTAAGTGGGACTCCTGGGCCCATGGGTAGGACGTGAGTAGATGGAAGCCCCAGGTGAGGCTGGTCAGGGCCATTAAGGCCTATTAGTGCACTGAGGGCCCTGACAGTACTTCCCAAATATCTGTGTATGGGATTACCCAATGCACTGTGCATGGGTCTGATATCCACTCCCTGCTCCTCACACCCAGAACTGGCAGATTCCCCTCTTGCACCTCCCTCCGGGGGAGCCCAGGTGCCTTCCAACAAGTCTTGGAGCACTTCAGGTAGACAGTACCAGCTGTACTCGCTGTACCTCGCCCACAAGGACAGTGATTTTCTTTCAAATTCCTCTTAAGACGTGAGAAGTAAGCGATCACTGGGCACCAGCCAGCCCCTGAACATGTTGGCTAAGGTGGTCCTGTGATGGACCTGAGTGCACCAACAGAGGCTTGAGCGGCCCTGACCACCCTCACCTGGGACCCCCTACAGCCCTGCCCTTGGGCCCAGGAGCTCCATTCCAGCTCAGCCCTGGGCCCTCCCTCCCTGCCTGAGCCATGGCGTGGGGGGTGCCTGTCTCCAGCTGTGTTTCTCACGTTGGCTTCTGGCTAGACCTTGGCTGTTAAGTAGCTTGTCTCTTGGACAGATCCCTTCAATGTATGTTATAGCCCACAACCTTATCTTAATTGAGCAATTAATTTTTTTTCGTTTTTACTTTTGTTTCATATAAACACTTTTTCATATAAAAGCATTTAAAGAATAACATGCCTAGTGCTGTCTGCCTCTTCTTGCTTCAGGCCCAAGCATAACTCCAGCTCTTCATGATGTCTTTGTGCTTGCCTGGGCTATCAAGAACAAGAGGGGAAGGAAGAGGAGTAAGTGTGGACCTGTGCAGGCACTATATGCAGAACAGTCAGTACCACTGCTTAAATTTTTAGGTATTATGTAAACTAGATTGGCTGTTGAACAGAGGTGGAAAGGGGAATTTCCCGCAACAAGACTGTACAATCATTGCAATAGTCCTCCAGCCCAGGAAGTTGTTTTTGGGCTCTCTGGTGTGGCTGGTCCCCATGCTGTGCTTGCTGTTGTCAACATGGATTATTTCATCTGTGCATGTGCTGCAGCATACCAGCCCAGGACCCTCCAAAAGGCAGGAGCATTTGCCCTAACTAGGCTAACACCACATCCTCCCCATGTGTTTTTGGCTGACCTGTGTCTTTTTTTCTGCAATCCTCATAGAAGAGAGTGTTACTTCCTATTTTTCTCAGAGAAAACACTAATAAAAAGAACTCCTGCTGGAAATGACTTACAGAACCATGTGCTGTTGTGTTGATGATCCAATGTAGTAATAACTGTGTTGTGGGCATAAGTGAGGGCTGGCAAGCAGAGGGCTCTCTGGCTGTAAAGGCAGTCAGGGTTGGGGTTCCCCGATGCTTTTGCAGTCATTCAGCTGCACGTCAGCATGGGTGCCCTGTGCCCTGGCACAGTGTGGCTCTGGGCTAAGGCAGCAAGGGGGACGGGGCTGCTGAGGCATCTCTCAAATGAGCCCTGGATGAGCCAGCTGACTTCACACCAGGAGAACATGGGTGGTTGTTTATTTCTGAACAAGCAGGGTATAACTGCAAACTTTCTCATGCCAGGCTCAATCCTTTGCAAAGCTTTGGCTGAATGTTCTTTCTTGCCAAAATCTACAGCTTACACGAGTCGATCTAGGAGACCAGTAGCAATGAAGCAACTACTCTACCCATCCAAGTCTGTAATTCAAAATATGAAGACAGTGTTGAAATGATATTGTATTTTAATTCAATTAATTTTCAAGCTTTGTAGAAAAATGAATTGTTCACTATAAAGTGATAAAACTGTCTTAAGCCAACTTAGCCCTCATCCATCACTTGTGCAATGTGCACATTTAGTGCAGCTAAATGCTTGGAGTGTTTGCACTCAGAGGAAAGTTGTATTTGGAAAATAACAGCTAGAATTCCGTCTGTCTCTGTCAACCTCTCTTCTGCCTAATCCAAGTCAGATTTTCCCAAACACTGTTGGTTTTTGTCACAGTCAGAGATGTTAGAGCATCTTCTCTGCATATTTGCATTCAGCTCCCTCGAAGGAGAGGGTGTCTGCCAGAGATACCAGCTTTGACAAAACTGACTCCCCATCAAAGCATCTAATTGAGCTAGAAGGCTGCTGTAAGTGGTCTGATTCTGCAAGTAGTTTAAAATCTAACATTTCTCCCTCTGATAGCTTTTGTGTCAGCACAAAAGAAGCATGCAGCATATGCAGCTGCAGTACAAGGTAAAGGGAGCGTATGCCATTATTTTTCCCACAGGAGACTCATTTGAATCTTTGAGGGCTGTCGTAGATGATGGATGGCTTGTTTTCACAAAACCCCAGGTCGGGACAGCAGGGATCAGGTAACAGCCTGTGAAGAGCCTGGGGCTGACCCTTAGCAGGCACCTCTGTCTCCTGTTACAGTAGTCAGGGGAACAGTGGGATACAAACATAACTATGCCATACACATGCCTCATTGGGTTCATTCAAATCTACTGGGCCAGTGTGATTTCCCATGCCCTTCCAGTTTTATGCAGAGAGCAAAGCCGCCTGGATCCAGAGGGCAGAGCTGTCCCAGCAGCAGCAGCTGGAGCCTGTTCTCCCTCCGGAAGAGCCTGCAGCTCTGCCTCTCCGGGATGGGGCTCTCCTGCTGGCTGCACTCTTCAAGCATCTTCCCGGGGTACAGAAGTCATGACTGCTCATCTTCAGTCACAGATGGGAAATGAAGAAGGGTGCTACACTGTGAGGCCAGAGATACATGGAGAATGGCAAGTCCATAAGGTAAGCTGTGCAAGAGGACCTGATGTAAGGGCATGTCTTTCAAAGCAGTGGACAGCTGGAGTCCAGTAAGCAGAGTGCATGGTGTGCCGGCATCAAAAGGAGCCCTTGGCTCAAGCCGGCTGCTGAAAGAACTCCTGCAAAAGGCCGCTCCTTCCCTGTAAGACAGAGCACTGTAACGCAGTGCTCTGAGGGCAGCATTGCAGAGTTGCTCTCCACAAACCTCACTTCTTTGTGTCAAAGCCAATGATTCACCTGTGTCTTTCGGGGGCTTTCATGAAAGTGGAAGAGTTGAAAGGAGCACTCTTCTTATTTCATTGGCATGTTGAAAAACACTTTCCACGTCATCACTGCACATCCATGGTACTGACCATTTACTGAGAAGTATAAGTGGGGCAGTGCTGATTATTGTGCAAAAAAGGGCAACTGAGGTTGCTTCCGTTTTCTCAAGGCAGAAAGCTGCCTTGTGTAGGCTAGATGGTTTATGGTTGAGGAGCACAGACCAGGACTGAAAGGACCATATACCTGCTCAGCAGCTCCACCGAACATGAAAGGCTCTTCTGCTCATTTTCAGCACAAACCCCTTTTTCTGCCTAAGCTGTGCCCTGCACTGGGCACAGCAGCTGGGAGTGCCGGCTCTTTGTGTGCAAATAGGGGTGGCTCCATATCTTCCAATCTAGAAAATAGACTGCATCAAATTCCTTTTTCTTTTATAAAACTGTCCCTTTTCTTCAGTAAATGTTTACTTGTTTAGTATTTACTTTCTCTGTGTTCACTTCCTAGTAAGTATTAACGGAAACTAAAGCAATGAATGATAAGCATGCCTGAAAGTATCGCTACATATTAGAGGTGTGCAGTGGAAGTAATGGGAAATGTGAGAATGTAACTGATGGACAGCAATTTTTCACTTTTTTTTTTTCCTGGAAAAGCTCTAAGTGGGACCACAACACAATTGGGTTACAATAAAGGATGGAAGAAAATTTTCACAAGACACCTGGGGTATTGTCTTGATGCAGAAAAGCAGGCTGAGGAAGTAGCCAAAATATCCAGATTAAAGCTATACATATATATGTATATATATAAAAATAAATTGTTATGGTTATAGGTGTGTTATATATGTTAATGATATATTACCTAGATACACTATATATATGATATATAGTGAACTGATATAATACGGATATAGCATTAACTGAATGCATGGTCCTGGAGACTGAGTAGTTTGGGCTGGAGCTTTGGACTGGAAATATGCTCAATGTGTGTAAGATAATTAGCGAATTAAAACATGAATGATAGAAGACAGCCTGTAAGAAAATCCATGGTGCAGTGTAATAAAGAACTGATGAAATGCTTATAAAACAGAGCTCTAGCTTATATTTGAGCTCCTGAAGCTCAGACATCAGTGTGCTGCTCAGTCACAGCACAACACTTGCTTGTCTACAGGACACCTGCGTGACAAATCTAGTGTTTAATCAAGCTGGGCAGAAGCAGTCCTGTTCCTCACAGGGTTCGGAGCTGACTCTGAAGCAGGCAGTTATGGGCAGCGGTTGCTTTCTGGGCATGCAGGGTGGGATGATGCTCCCAGGATTTCTGCCCAGCTGGGTGCCAGGGGTGGGCAGGGGGAGAGGCAGACCCTGGGAGGACACCCGGACACAGGTGTGATGATAAACTTCTCCGTGAGGCCCAAGGTCAAGATGACCCCCATCTCTGTTCACTATCCAAATGCACGGAGGTTCATGCTGAGAGAAAATTTGAAAGGTTTTCCAAAAGCCAGCTGACGCCTTCGCATTGCTGTTTACTACAGAACAGCTTCAGGCTATTCCCTGGATGAGATTTTTCTTTATGGGGAATGAGTCAGCCAGAAAATCTGTTTCAAACTGAAGTAAGTAGAAATCTTAAGACAAATTGCTCATAAGAAGACATTGCTAGCACTAGATCATATTCACTCCTGTGTTGTAGACTAAACAAGAAATTAGTCATCTACCTGCTTATGTAACCATAAAACAAAATGCCCTTGATATGAGAGGAATGGGACATGGCAAATGCGATTCCACTTTTTAAGAGATTTGGGGAAATACAGACCATTGAGTTTAGTGTCTCTATCAGGCAAATGTATGGAAGTTATACCAAAGAACGTAATTGACAGAAATGTGGAAAAAATACGGTAAAATAGTGATGAGTCATGATGATTCACTGGTGAAGCAGAGAGGCTGGAGGTGCCCAACAAGTGAGGGCAGGGGTCCATCTGGGTCCCAAGAGACAGAGCAGAGCGCCTGGCCGGGGAGCGGCGAGGCCAGGGCTGAGCCCCATCCCCTCTTCCTGGCTGGGCTGCTGCTCCCTGGCAGCTCTGCTCACCGCCTGCTTCGCAGGGGCGATGGGTGGAAGCACCCCGGCGTGCTCCGGCTGGGCTGCTGGGGAGAAGCACGAGGGGGCTGAGACGGAGTGCGAGGGGTGATGCCCCCCTGCTGCAGCTCTCAGTACCGAGTCACCGGATGGGGAGATACCAGTGACTCCAGACCACACGGTCTCAGATGAGATTTGAAAACGAGCCATGAATTTTGAAAGGAGCTTTTCAGAGAAAGAGTTGAAAACTGCATTTTTACTTCCCCATTCTCAGTTGAGTTTAAGTAATATCTTGTCCCAGTTACTGCTGCATGCGATGTAAACCACAACAGGGCTTCTCGGAGAATGTAACTAGTAGACCAGAGTTAATAGCCCAATTAGTGGACTGATGGCATTCTCTAGCATGCAAAAAGGCCTTAAATTTAAACCAAGCCCTTCCTTTTTGTTCTTTGAATGCCAATGGCCTTTCTCTGACGTTGTCCTTTCTTTGAGAGCTGTGGTTCGAAACGTGGATGAAGACTGTTTGCGGAGCGCTGCTGTCTCCTACCTGGTCAGACAGGCTTGGGTTTTGAAAGCACACCATAAAATCCTCATTGGCCAAAGGATAAGAAAACAGAACTAGCAAGAGCTGGTACTCCAAAACGGTGATTACAAGCGGTTTTAAGCTCAACTGACAGCTGTGGGCAAAGGGAACCCACATCTGATACCGACCCCAGTTTTCTGTTTCTAATCCCCTGGCCCAGCCCTCTTTTCTCCCAGCACATGTGGTCTTTTCCTGGAATCCCTTTGGGGTTATTGTCCCCACAAACATACTCCTGGGAATTTGGCATTTAGTTCTGACTTTCCATTTCTGCGGGCAGCATGCCTGTGTTTTGCACAGCACAAACGCCAAAGGCTGCCCTAGTAACAGCGGCTGGTCACCCAGCTGGCTTGGAGCCACGTGTGGGAGCCTCCTGGCCAGACACAGGCTTGGTCTCTCCTTTGCACGGCTGGGGCTGGGTGGCCGCCTCTCGGTCAGCCCACAGGCCTGGCCCCGCGCCCTGGCTGTGTGTGGGTTGTTTACACCCCACGGGGTTGGGGCTGCCCAGCAGACCTGTAAACCACGATCCCTGAGCTTGCCTTTGCTTCTTGTTTCATTTTCTTTCTGTTTGCATTTAAACTTTAATTATTAGGTTCACCTCTTATTAAACAGTCTTTTCACGCATACACTTTTATATGTATTTACGTTCTGCAAATAAAAAAAAAATAGAAGTGCATCTGTATCTGTAGGATATATTTATACATATTTGTACAGCTTTGCATATGTATTTGTATATATAAATATCTCTCTATATAGCAGGTCATGTAACTGCCATGATGGAGCCTGCATGGCTGTTGTCCTCTACCACCCGCCCCAGGCTTGCGCTTGCTGCCCCAGTGCAGGTGCCTGGTACAGCCCCTGGAAGAAAGGTGCTCCGCTCTGTGAGGAATCGATTAAAATACCCTTTACTGGAGGGAACACGAGAAGGAAAAAGGGGATAGCAGAGACAGCCTTATGCCCCTGCCATTGTGGTCTTCAGGGTCTTATAGAGTTTTCCCTGAAGAAAACAACTCCATTCATCATTTCTGCAGTTGAGCAAAAGGCTGTTTAATGAAAACACACCGCTTCACTTGACGACAAAGACAAGAAGACAAGGACAGGCCGGTGGCATCATCACCAGGTGCCGAGCGGGAGCTGCCTAAAGGCTTCTCCGGTGCAATTAGCTGATGAAGCCCATCCTGCGGCCAGGGGGTACGCGCAGCCTGGCGCAAGTCTGCTCCTACGCAGGTTACATGGATCACTGACTCCTTGATGTACAATGGTCTTCCGGTTAGGACCACTACACTCCACCCCTTGATCCACAGTTGGCTGACCTTTCCTGAGGATACTGTAATTTGCAGTTTACATCAGTAGGCTTTTTGGCCACTAGAAAGATCCTTATATACACAGTCATTACTACAATTAGCAATACAAGAGTAGCAACAAGTGAAAAAATTACTGGGTGTGAGAACAGGTGTACAACAGCAGTGGCGTTGGAGGTAAACCCACAGAAGGTGTCCCACCATCGGGCAGCAGCAGCACCAGCTACTCGCCTTGCAGCGTGGATGAGGTCTTGATTCTGACGTAACACTTGTACTTCTACAACATCATGTTGTAGACATCTACATCAACAACAGAACGTTGCTGTTCAGTTTCTATCAATGACTGTATGTTATTGTCTAAATTTCTGGTGGACTACAGAGTGCTGTTAAGGAACCCACCCGTTCTTAGACGAAGGACGGCCCGTGTTAGAGGCCCCACGTAAGGACTGCACGACGTACGCTGGGTCAAGTGTGATATGCACAATTACCAACTGCTCTCTCACAGTATCATGACACTCATGAACTGGAGGTGTACTACAAAAACCAGTGTGGTCTATAGGAACAACACAAAGTCAACCATCCCAGCTGGTGATAATTGTGACCTTATCTTATAAAGCTGCTGAGGTACCTGTGATGGAAGGGTTAACTGCTGAGCCTAGATTGCCAGATAAAAATCCTGAGAAGGGACATGAACAGGGTTATTAAAGTCAGCTAATCCAGTACAGATAGAAACGAAGGGAGGCAAACCTCCCTCCTTAAAACAATACTCATAATCTCAGGAAGCACAGGAAGGTATAAAAGCAATAATAGAAGATTTTCTGCAAAAAGGGATTTTAATTCCTGTGAGTATCCCTGTAATACTCCTATCCTGCCAGTTAAAAAACCTAAACTAGGCCTGGATGGAAAACCAGCTTATAGATTTGTCCAAATTGGTAACTGTACCACATCCAGGAGTTCCTGATCCTTCAACAATTATAACCATGATGCTGGTTAATGCAAAGTGTTCTACAGCAATTGATTTGTGTGCAGCTTTTGTCATATTCTGGTGCATCTGGAATGTCAGTATATTCTTCCCTTCACTTGGGAGCGGAAAAAGAGTTAACATGGACTAGATTCCAATGTACCTGGTGGCTGTGTTATAAAATGTGTGGTCCACACAAAAGAAATTTAGAGCTATCCTTACAGAGGTTCAGCTGTGCCTAACGTACACTTGTGCTTGATTATCATCCTACATCAAATGTTTTTTACTATGCACAATCCAATCACCGATTACCCCTTTTCCCGCTCGGTGCCGCCTGAGATTATTGCCCTGGGCCCTTGCAAGCCATCGAGCTCTGCTTCTAGTCACGTGCCCCACAACTCGGTGACGGTGCAAACTCTACCAAGCAGTCCTCTGTGGTCCAGCAGCCCAGGAGAATCTGCTTTGGAGTGGCTAGAGGGCAGGGGCATCCAGCACTTTGCATTTGCTGATACACAGCACACAGCGAACAAAAGCCATCTATGAAACCTGGGTGAGGCTCCGCACAGCGGTTCTGCATGAGATAAAACAAAGACATTATTTTACGTACCGCATACGTTGAGGGACTTGGTGAGGGGCGTCTGCTTGTTCTTCCAAGATGAAGTACGTCACTCCTGGCCTATGTGCCACAATTTCTGCAGGGTTTTCCCCACCAAGGGCCAGGAGACTGGGGCTGGGCAGGCGGTTGGGAGAGGACACAGCCGGGACAGCTGACCCAAACTGACCAAAGGGATATTCCCTACTATATGAGATCATGCTCAGCAATAAAAGCTGAAGGAAAAGAGTGGGGGGAGCCCAACAGTTGTCTGTATTGGAGGCTGAAGAGAACTTAACAGGGGACAAGTGGCAAAAGCAACCTATGGTGATAGGTTTGGTGGCCTTCTACGACAGGGTTACAGCATTGGTGGATAAGGGAAGAGCAATTGACGTCATCTACCTGGACTTGTGCAAAGCATTTGACACTGTCCCTCACAACATCCTTGTCTCTAAATTGGAGAGACATGGATTTGACAGATGGAACACTCAGTGGATGAGGAATTGGCTGGATGGTCGCACTCAAACAGTTGCAGTCAACGGCTTGATGTCCGAGTGGAGACCAGTGATGAGTGGTGTTCCTCAGGGGTCAGTATTGAGATTGGTGCTGTTTAACATCTTTGTCGGCAACATGGACAGTGGGATCAAGTGCAGCCTCAGCAAGTTTGCCGACACCACCAAGCTGTGTGGTGTGGTCGACATGCTGGAGGGAAGGGATGCCATCCAGAGGGACCTTGACAGGCTTGAGAGGTGGGCCTGTGTGAACCTCATGAAGTTCAACAAGGCCAAGTGCAAGGTCCTGCACATGGGT
>NW_009221138.1:2451-5993 GCF_000690835.1 Fulmarus glacialis | reverse complement strand
ATCCTGGGCTGCATCAAAAGAAGGGTGAGCAGCAGGTCGAGGGAGGTGATTCTCCCCCTCTACTCCGCTCTGGTGATACCCCGCCTGGCGTATGCATTCAGCTCTGGGGCCCCCAACATAAGGAGGACATGGACCTGTTGGAGCAAGTCCAGAGGAGAGCCATGAAGATGATCAGAGGGCTGGAGCACCTCTCCTATGAAGATAGGCTGAGAGAGTTGGGGTTGTTCAGCATGGAGAAGGCTCCAGGGAAACCTTATAGCAGCCTTCCAGTACCTGAAGGGGGCCTTCAAGAAAGCTGGAGAGGGACTTTTTACAAGGGCATGTAGTGATAGGATAAGGGGTGATGGGCTTAAACTGAAAGAGGGTAGATTTAGGTTAGATATAAGGAAGCAATTCTTCACTATGAGGGTGGTGAGGCACTGGAACAGGTTGCCCAGAGAAGCTGTGGATGCCCCACTCCTGGAGGTGTTCAAGGCCAGGTTGGATGGGGCTTTGAGCAACCTGGTCTAGTGGAAGGTGTCCCTGCCCACGGCAGGGGGGTTGGAACTAGGTGATCTTTAAGGCCCCTTCCAACCCAAACCATTCTAAGATTCTATGATGCTATGGTGACCAGCCCGGAGGCCCCATGTATCCTTGGCATAGACTACCTCAGGGGAGGGTACTTCAAGGACCCAAAAGAGTACTGGTGGGCCTTTGGTGTAGCTGCTGTGAGTACAGAGAAGATTAAACAGCTGTCTACCTTGCCTGTCATCATGGAGGTTGCCTCCGTTGTGGGATTGCTGCAGGTTGAAGAACAGCAGGTGCCAGTTGCTACCATGATGGTGGACTGGTGGCAATATTGCACCAACCAAGACCCCCTTGTTCCCATCCATGAGCTGATTCATCAATTGGAAAGCTAAGGAGTGATCAGCAAGACTCGCTCACCCTTTAATAGTCCCCTATGGCCAGTGTGAAAGTCTGACAGAGGGTGGAGGCTAGCAGTGGACTATCGTGACCTGAACGAAGTCACGCCACCACCGAGTGTTGCCATTCCAGACGTGCTAGAGCTCCAGTATGAACAGGAGTCCAAGGCAGCCAGACGGTATGCTACAACTGATATTGCCAATGCATTTTTCTCAGTCCCTGTGGCAGCAGAGTGCAGGCCACAGTTTGCTTTCATGTGGAGGGGTGTCCAATACACCTGGAATTGACTGTCCCAGGGGTGGAAGCACAGTCCTACCATTTGTCATGGACTTATCCAGACTGCACTGGAACAGGGTGATGCCCTTGAACATCTGCAGTACATCGATAACATCATGGTTACGGATACAGAAGAAGGGCTGAGACCACCTCTCCTCCAGATCTTGGGGAAGGGACTTCTGGTCTAAAACCACAGGAGTCCAACAGTGAATACACCAGCCAGGAGTAGAGGGTCCCTGACTCCGGCTGGGCGGGCGAAAGGGGCGACCGGATTTACTGCACCGTGTGGATGCAATGGCCCGGCACATCGCATCCATGGAGTACAGGGCTGTGGGGGACACAGGTGCAGAATGTACCCTAATGCCATCAGAGTACAAGGGGACATGCGTGGTTATGGCATTCATCTTCCCAAGGGCTTGTTACGCGTGTTGGTCCCTGCTTTCCAGGGAGCAGCTGGATGTCTGCTGGCTGGTGGAAAGTAGTGAAAAAATCCCTTCTTTGCCTTGCTTGCACGTGCAGCTTTTGCTTCACCTATGAAACTGTCTTCATCTCAATCCATGAGTCTTTTCTCTTTCCTTCTATTTTCTCTCCACCCAAGGTCATCCCACCACAGCCTGTGACTCCCTAGCATCAGGGATGCTGAAGGAGGCATTTGCCAAATCGGCAGCACCAAGCCGGGTGCTGGCCCTGCCAGGGTGACACTACCAGAGCAGCCACAGCCCCAGGTGGTGCTCATACCCGCTGGCCGATGGTCCCACACCAGGATCCAGACGGAGCTATGAGGAGTTGAGTGGGCTGCTCCGAGGCTTCAGGCTTTGTGGGGAGTGAACCTCCGTGCTACGAGTGCCCAGGCCCAGACTGATCAGATCCCAAAGGGACATTTTTCCCCCAGCAGTACTAAAAGTCTGTGCTACTAAGAAATCATCACCTGCAATATATTCAGGAACCTTGTAATCCATGCTTGAGCAGTAAATGGTAGAGATTTCTAGTTGTAAAGGTTAGAACTCCTAGGGTTCCCCCCCCCTACCCTGGCTCCCCAGTGTGTTAATATTCACCAGTTTACTCTTGGGGTAACAACATGGATTTCTGTGAATTAGGGTTACCTTGGCCCTGGCATCTATAAGGTCTATACCCAGCACTCATTCTGCCAGCCCCAGGGGTTACAGGCAGAGCAGAGGGGTGACGGCCCCCAGACCCGGGGCTGCCCGTTCCCTATCCTTGCTTCCAGTGGGGAGGGGAACACGCACACACACCAGTCAGAGGAGGCAGGACCCACGCCCCAGCACCCCTCCTTTGCCCCTTCCCCTTTGCTTGTTTATACAAGCCCCACAGCTAAGGCATTGGTTTGCCATCCACCCGCTGCCTGTGCATCCCTGCCTGCACTAATGCCAGGAATGTCTCCTCCCGAGTCACCGTCCTTTGCTGCTTTTGCACCTGTAACGCCCTACAGCACCTTCCCTTCTCCTCAGCCGGGCAGCTGCCACGCTGCTGCAGCGATAAGAGAATGACGCCCACCACCTTCCGCAGCGCGGGGGCTAGCAGTGCCCTCAAAGCGAACAGGGCAGCTGCTAGTACCCATTTTTTCATGCCAAGGGGAAAAGGTTCCCTGAGAGGGCTTAGGAGCCACGTGGATATCCACCTTGCCGTGTGGCGAGTTCCCCTACATCCTGGCAAGCCTCACCTATATTTTTCCAAAGCACTACTTTGTCACCCTGATCCCAGGGCGAGGGTCCCCACAGTCGCCGGGCAAGTGGCAGGTTTGGAGAGGTAGCTCCCGAGCACGGTAAGTGTTGAGGGTTTGAATGGACGCTGCCGACCCCGAGGTCCCAGCCTTTCTCCCGGCATCTCTGCCAAATTTTACAACTCAGTCTGTCTGAAAACAGCGGTGTGCTGGGCTGCCCTGGGGACCCCTTTGCTTTGTTAATCACTGATGGCTGGGCTGCTGCCGCACTCATCCTCCAAGCCCTCTGCCCACTCCTCAGCACCCAAGTCCCAGAGGCACTCATCCCACCACTCCCTCCCGTGGTGAGCGGGCCTCAGCAGCTCCGCTTGCGGGGGGCTCCGTGCACCCCTCAGCCCCGCTGCTGTGGGGCCCCCCTGCACCGCTGCACCCGCACTTGCCTTCACGAGATGGAAACGGTCCCTCATCCGCTGCAAGCATGCCCGTAACCACCGCACACAACGGGACTCCGGCTGAGCCTTTCCTTTCCCTCCCCCTTCTTTTTGGAGACAAGGGAATATTTTGGTAGGGGTAGGACACACCGATAACTCCTTCTCACAGCTCCCCAGGGGTTCAGCTGGGGACAAAAACGGTGCAATGGCCGCCCACGGCTGCGTGTGGGGCCCACCAGGGACACCACCGC
>NW_009221138.1:290-2420 GCF_000690835.1 Fulmarus glacialis | reverse complement strand
TTCCTGGCCAGGATCCTGCCACCAACACCAAATATAAAGTGCAGGAGCTGCTGCTCATTAGCGAACCCAGCAAGAAAGGTGCTCAGACTCTGTAAGGTATTGATTAAAATACCTTTAAATTAAAAGACCTGGATATAACAGGAGAAAAAAAAAAAGTATAATCTTACGTCCCTTTGGATGCTGGGAACCCTGAGTCGTGCAGCATCATGTGGACCTCCAGCCAGGGCCTGGCACAGGGCGCAGCGGGGAGGTTCACCGGCATCATGGTCTTTAGGGTTTTTCCCAAAGTAAACAACTTGGTTCATCATTTCTGCAGTTGAGCAAAAGGCTGTTCAATGAAAACACGCTGCTTCACTTGAAGATAAAGGCAAGGACAGGCCGGTAGTATCATCGCCAGGTGCCGAGTGGGAGCTGCCTACAGGCGTCTCCGGTACAATTAGCTGGTGAAGCCCATCCTGTGGCCAGGGGGTACGTGCAGCCCGGCGCAGGCCTGAAGACCGAGCTCCCCCTGAGGCACGCGCAGCCCGACCAGGTCTGCACCCCTCAGGTCAGCGCCTGCGTGGGTCACTGGCCCCTCGATGCCTAGCAGTCTCCCGTCAGAGTCAGTGCAGGCAGCAGGGATGGGGATCTTCCAGCATGCTCCAGGAGCAGTCCCACTGTGGCTTGGCTTTGGAGAGGGAACCCTGTGTGGACAGGGAAGAAAGAGACAGTGATCTTAACTTCTTTGTACATAAATACAGGTAACATGACAATGGTCAGGTCCATGAACCCTGTGATAAGACAACGAGAATCCAAGCAGGGCAAACTGCACGGAGCTGGGGAGGCAGTGCACAGGCAGCAGTAGGCAGCCGTCAGGCCATTCTCAGTGGTTTTGAAAACCACACATAGTGAGCGCAAAGGAAAAGAGCAGAAAGGCGGCTCATCACAGGCTGCTGCAGATAAACTCCGAGTTCCCTTCCTCTGCCACTGTCAAGCTTAATGTAGGAGACTGGAAGAAATGTTTGCATCTCTGATATAGCAGGCAAGGCGCCGAGAGGACAATGGGCTCAGCAAGCGGACTGTGGTTGGGGCACGGGGCATCTGTGAGCCAGCTCTGCATGGTTTTAGTTGTATCATGTCTCTGCATGTCTGGTTGTTGGCTCTCTGAGCCTCTGCTTGTGCACCGAATTCCCTTTCCCTGAACAGCCTTCTCAGTCCTTGCTGCAGGTACCACCCCACTAGCCTCACTAACACCTCTCCAGAGTACTTCTTTTTTTTATTAGGCACCAGAGATTCAAGGTACTACGAAGGATTGTGTCCCGCAAGGGCCCCCCTCTTCCCTCGGGGGCAGAACAAACAGGAAGAAGAGATTTACAGTAAAACTCTCGCCCCTTGCCATCAGCAGCCTCCTGTGAACAGGGCACGTAGAAGGACAGAGCTCTTGCTGCAGGGGTACAGTTTGCACTGTGATACATGGTGTTCCTTCAATGGATGGCAATAGAAGGGGTTAAAAATCTCTTTGCAGGCTGCTGTTTATTTGGGCTGACATTTTCCCGCTGCACTGAACAAGGAGCAGCACAGGTGAATGCTACAGAAGGGGTCTGGAGACCCGGCCCTGTGAAGCAGCTGGTAGGGGATCTGTAAGACTGGGCCAACGAACCCAGCAATGCACCCGCCGAAGCAGTGTGCAGAGAACAGAGAATATTGCAGGTGAGGTGAATGCAACGTGCCCCCCGTGGGGGATACGCAGCTAGCTGCACGGTGCCGCTCACCAACCGCTGCAGGGAGTGACGCCAAGGCGGCCGTGCTGCTGCCCTCCGGCCCATTGCCAGACGCTTGCAGGGCCCTGTGCCCTCATACCCTCCCTCAACGGGCTTGGTCGCCATCTCATGCAAAACGACACCTGGCGCGGGTGCTGCTCCCTGCAGAGTGCCCTGTGCTGCCCTTTCTACTGGCTGTGTTTGAACACAGGTAACTCGTAACGCTGGGGCTCAGTACTTTCAGAGCCTGCAGAGAAATTTAATCAATACCAAGGGACAGGGGAGACAGCGAACGAGAGCAGGATGGGAATACAGCAAGCTTGGAGGGAGAGACATGGCCCAGGCCCACAGAAAGCGGAGGCAGAGCTGGTGCTGTTCCTTGTTACCTCCC
>NW_009221138.1:0-224 GCF_000690835.1 Fulmarus glacialis | reverse complement strand
CCCGGACCCCACCACGCCGCAGAAACCCCCTCGGCTTCCACGGAAGCCTCAGCAGGGGCAGTTGGAAGAGGTGCCGGCTGCCGGGGTGGCAGGAGGGGCACAATGCCCGCTCTCGGCCCCCAGCCCGTGAGGGCTCGGGCTCAGGCTCAGGCTCGTGGGGATGCAGCAGCCCCCAACGCCCCGGGGGTGGACAGGCCCTGCTGCTATGCCCAGCCCGCTGCCCT
>NW_009221137.1:0-21676 GCF_000690835.1 Fulmarus glacialis | reverse complement strand
GGGAGAGGGAAGAGCCCCCCTTCTCCAGGGGCTTCTGGCAGTAGAGGGGGCCTGCCTCGCAGCGGAGTGCAGGAGACGGAGCCCTCCTCGCAGGGGAAAGGGAGGGAAGCGCCTCCTGGCCGAGGGCACTGAGGTGAAGGGGCCGGGGCAGAGGCCCCTGCCCAAGGGAGCTGTGGAGGAGGGCAAGGCACCTTCCCTTGGGGGATGAGGAGCATCTTCCCGGGGGAGAGGTGGTCGTGGAGAGTGCCTCTTCACGTAGGGAGAGGGGGAAGAGCTCCAGGCGCACCAGCCCTGTCTGAGGGGGGATTGCCCCGTTGTGGGGAGGAAGGTGAGAGGGCGAGAGCCCTGCTCACCCAGCAAACAAAACGTGGGGGAGAGCCCCCGTTGTGCAGAGGAAGAAGCCGATGGCGGGGTAGCCTGCACTGTGCACCATCCTCCCCGCACAGGGGGCAAAGGTGGCGGTGATGAAGAGCAGAGCAAAACGGTGGTGCACAGGAGTTCCCCTCACACAAGAAACTATGACCTGCTTTATTTAGAATGAAAAAAATAATATGTGAAGACACGGGGTTGGAATTGAAACTGCACCGCAAGGCTGATAGCTTGGGGGTTGACCTGCACGTGCTGCTTGACCCGTACCTGGAGGCTGCGGAGGGGCAGCGTGCTGTACGCCTTGTGTCTCACATCCGTTATTCTGTGAAGGTCTCTTTAAGGAAGGTGCCAAATGTTATTCTTCCTATTCAGGATGTATTAACAATGGCTCTAACTGTGTATGTGAAGATAAGTTTGTCAGTGAAACTGAAGTTTTGTGTTTCCTCATGAATGATAAGGATCCTCTAGGTACAGGGGTCTTTCCTATTGTAACAAAACACAGTTAAGGTCTTTTCCAACCCACGTGGAAACAAAAGCCCCCAAAGTAAGTTATGAAAATTAGAGATATTAACATTTGGAGGATGAAGCAAAGATAATGGCGGTTTTTCTGAATATTTAATATCCCACAGCATCATACATAAATTATCTGTGTTCCTGGACCAAAAGTTCATTTTCCTAGCCTGCTGTGTTAGCTGCTGTGCATGTGCTTTTCAGCCTCAAAATTGGCTCCAAATGAAGATGCATTATCCATAGAACTGATTTTGGATTTTTGGGCCACTTAAGGTGAAAAAAAGTGATAAATATGTGAAATGCTATTGTGCTCTGGGAAACGGTACTACAAAGGTCCTTGAATTCCCATGCTGTTTATGAACCCCTGAAACCGCACTGTGAAGTTTATTGTACATTAAACTTGTCCATGAAGCAGGTGATTATTTTCATCCACTATGTTGTGCAACACTACTAAACACATCTGATCAGCTCTGACTGTGCTGCGAACAGGAAACAAATCTCCAGTGGCTGTTTGACTTTGTCACCTTTCCTACCTACTTCATCTATCTATGCCTCTACTGTTGTCAGTAACTTTCTTTAACATGTAATGTAACTTTCCTACTATTTCCAGATTAGCGCATAAACTTATATTGTGTTGTCTGCTATATTATTTAAATCTGCAGCCTTACAGTATTTGCTTTTTATTTTTAACCTTGTCCAGAACTTTTTCCACATCTAACCATTGCAGCTAACTAATCAGTGATTTTCTCATAAATGTTGTGGTTCAGCTTGGGCTGAAATCATGTTTTGTTGCTTGTTCCTGATACATGTCCGCTTAAATTTTGCAATGCCTGTCTGGCCATTTTGCAAGTCTTAATTTGCAGGTCCTTCTTTTTTGGAGAAACCAGATGAATTAAAAATTCAAAGAACAATGAAGACAGGAAAAAGACCCAAAACAGTCAGAGATCAGTGGGGGTTGGGAAGAAAACTTGTGATCTTGGCCCATTTTAAAGAAAGGACATGGAAAGTAGGCTGTGGAAAAAAAAAGTGGGGTGGTTTGGTTTTTTTTTGCCTTTTTTCCCCCTAAATTTTGGTTTCTGACTGTCACCTGACACTAAGGGGACAGGGATCCTTGGCAAATCCCCAAAAGAACCCGTTTGTCCCCTTAGTGCCAGGTGACACTGACACTGTTGGTGTGCACTGTGCATGTAACATAATTGGGGAATGCTCTTGTTCTTGGTGCATCCTAACTGCCTAGTGTGTCTTCATGATATGTCAGATCTGGACCAGTCTTTAGGAGATACAGGAATCTAGCCCTGGAACCTGCATTTTGCACAAATTTAAATTTTTATGTATGGATGCAAGGAGAATAAAGCCATTACAGAAAGACTGAACACTGTTCAAACCATATAAATTGATTTAGCCAGACTATATTATATTTGCTGTTTTGTTTTTACAGCATGTTTTTATTCCTGGATCAGAAAACACAAGAAATAACTAAGTCTTATCTTCCCATCTTGAAATATTGATTGTTATTTGTAATTTTCAAATGAGAAAACTGAGTTACAGAGAAATTAAAGGTAACTTATCCATGTTTTATAGCAACACAGATTACTGTTATGGACCATTCTTTACTGGTTTAGTTCAGTAACTTGTGTTTGACAAGAGTCAGTGTCAGGGAAAGATGTCAGAAAATATATAATGTGCAGTTACAGAAAGGTGATTCTAAAAATTAAGTTTCTTCCTAAATATTATCTGATACTGAATTATATACATCTAAGATGCTTACAACCCCTCTAAACTCTTGGCTTTGAAAATATACTGTATCAAGAGGTTTTGTATATTAATTATACTTTATGGAAAACATACCTTTTTATAATGTATGGATTTTTCATTTCAGTTTTATTAGTATCTCCTTATTCTTCTGTTAGAGGAAAGTAATTCAGTTAATCTTTCTACACTGGTAATTATACTTATTGTTTCTGTATATACAAATCTTTTCATATTTCCATTCCTTTTTCTTGTAGACGATTTTTGTTTCTGTAGTAGTTTTTGCAAATTTTTAAACTTTTTTTTTTATTGGGGAGGGGGATTGGGACACATAGAATTGCACAAAGTACTTCAGAAGAAGGACTACCATAAACTTTTATTATACTGCTACGCTTAGCATTATTTTCTATATCATGGTTTAAGCCAATGCTTGTGTTTCAAATGAGATTGAGACTTAATATGGAAGGTAGATTATCTCACATCTGTCTACTATGGAGTTCATATTCTGGTGCTATCCTCTCTGGACTAGGCAGACGTCTGGTCTAATCCATTAAAATAGTTTCTGTGTTCTGATGTTTGGTTAGAGTGCTGCAAATCAACTCGCTTTTCCCTGGATTAATCAGTCATTTTCCCATTGCAATTGGCTCCTTAGTCCTAGCTGGTTTCATGGAACTGCTCAAATCAGCTTTCTGCAATAAACCGTAAATTTGTATGCTTCCCTGTTTGGGTTTCCAGGCTGAAGCCTTCATGTCTCAAGCTGGGAATCCAAATTAAAAGCAACTTAAACCTTCACAAATGAAGTCTGCAGGAGAATGAAAGTGATTAAGACTAGTTAGTCACTTTCAGGAGCTTCTTGGTTTGACTTCCAGTTGTTCTGCTCAGCTGACCTTGATGTCTCAAACTTTTGGAAGATACAGGATTTAGCAAGACGGCCAGTTTAGCTAAGCTTCTTCAGAAACAGATCAATGTTATTTTTTTCAATTCTGTAGCAAAGAGGACCTTATTAACTTCTCTAAGGAAGGTTTAGGAGTAGGTCAAAGTGAGTACAGAATGCCTGCATTTGCTTATTTTTTCACCCATGAACCAGATGAAAGTATTTAACTTTTCAGGCATGGATCCAGCTAAAATTTCACTAGTTATCTCATTCTCCCCAGGTCATTTTTATTCTTTTAGGCTTCTATATTACCTTCAGAAGACTTGCTTCCAGAGGCCTGAATGATCAAAAGGTGCAGGTTATCTCTCTGTTCTGTGATAGTTTTCTATCTGAGGCAGCTGAATATTAGCCTGGACTGACAGTTCTAATATGTGTTATTCCATAGTGCTAGTCATCTTGTGGATATTAGTATTTCTGATATTTCATTGGGTCATCGTTGCTGAAATCATAGTGAAAGCAACAAAAGGCATTTACTCACAGTACTGGACAGGATATAAATACATGTCTTTAAACCAAAGATCCTAGTTATCGAAACAAACAGATTTCCCAGCTGAATGTATAGTTTTTCTATTTATTTACATGCCATGATAGATACCTTGCAGAACGATGTTAAGTCACATTTCATATTAAGAATGGTTAGAATTTTTGAAAGCATTCACAGCTGGGCTGACCTAACTTCAGGAGGGAGAGCTTCAAAGCACTGCTGAGTGCTGAACTCCCACTCAAAGTTTGGGTCGTAATTAACATTTCTGAAATACTTAGTGTTGAGATTGTTATTTCAGAGATCTGGAGGGCCCGACAGAATAGCTGTGTAAATTCTGCAGTGTTTTCCAGTTGATTTTAATATGATAGTGCTGAGCTGGACTGTTTTGAAAGATAGCTTTTGATTATTCTTTCAAAAAAGAATAGTTATTCTTTTAAAAGTATTTAATCACATATGGTATGAACACATTCTAGTATCAGGAACATACTGCTTTCTTTTAGGTGGCCTTATTTGTTAAATAAGAACCCGAACTAAATAAGACAACCTAATTTATTTGTCTTTAAATATAGGCCTTTTTGATAACTGGAACTTCTCACTGGCTTTATCATGAGGAAATTTAAAATAGGAGAAATGAGCTAATTACTTTAACAATATTGTTTAATCTTGGTCTTTAAAATAACACCGTACATCAGTGGTACTTCTGGTCTTCCAGGCAAATTTAATTTCTTCAATTGAATTGTCCTTTCTTAAATTATTTCTGAATTTTCAAGTGTATATAAACAATATAGCTTATTTCCTAATATACACTACTAGCCTGTAAACGTAGCTGAATTCCAGTGTTTGGGAAAAGACATTGCAGTCTTCATGCTGAAACGGATCTGCCCACTATATCCTCCTGTCAACATGAAGAGATTTCAAAAGCCAGTGGAAAACTGTAATGGTACTGGGCCCAGTCTTGCAGATGTTCAAACACCATAAAGAGCTGTTTACTGTTGGTTATAAAATGCTGCAGGATGTATCTGTAAACAAATTAAAATGTGTTTTGTTCAACAAACACATTTGCCAGAACTTACAGATAGCATCGGCACATTTTAGCTTAAGCAGTTCGAAGTCCAGGGGATATTAGAGAAAGGTTTGTTAGTAAATTTGAAGCACTCTGTAAGACTATTAACTACTTCAGTTTTTACTGCTTAAGTTGAAATATTAGTTGAAGTGGTAGATAGAAATTAACTATAGTCGCTACAGGAAAGTATTATAATAATCATTATAGCGTGTTGCCAATTGACTGATATTCAAGTAATTTCCAACTTCTTCAGTTACCTGGTGGAAACAATCCCCACTAGAAGAATTCACTGAAGAAGAGCTGCTAATATATTTTTGGTACTTACAGCTGTGATCACATTTGTATTACATAATTTGCCATATAAGGAGACCTGAGAAATACTAATGGAGGCTTTGTACAGCCAGAAGATATAATTTCAGAAAAAGAAAGAAACAGGAATGTGTTGGGCATTCCAGTTGCCACTTCTTAATGGTTTACCATTTCTAGCCATATTTCAAACAATTTTTTCTTTGACAAATAATCAAAGCTTTTCAAAGTTACTTACCTCAAGCCTCCCAATGTTTTTTCTTTCAGTGAAGTTCAAAGCACCCTATTAATTATTAGCGCTTGTGAGAGAAGGTTTCTGAATTTGTAAAAATTAAAATGAGACATATTGAGAATTTTAATAGGTTTTATACTGAAATTTGTAAAACAGAAGTTTCTGCAACTTTCTTTAGTGTTGCTGTCACTGTATTTAGTAGGCAGAAGTCTCATGCAAAAAACCAGATCAACTTCAGAATGCATTTATATGTCCTACATAGCATTTCTATTTTTTGAAGTTGAGCTTTATAGGTATAATGCTCATTAAAATAGTTTTTAAAGTCAGCTTCCTGTATTAAAATGTAACTGGCTTGATCTCCATATGGGGCCACTAACAGGACTGGGAAACTTAGATCTGCAGCACAAGCCTGCTTTCCAAATGGGACACCTAATGACAATAGCTGTTGTCTTTAACAGAAGAAATGGACAACTTGTCTACGCTCAGAGATTTTCCTTCCTCCTGTTCCTCTTTCCTCCAACAACACCTGTTTAGAGACAAAAGCAATAGAGTGAAATGACTGTATAGTCATCTTTACTTTTTTTTTTTTTTAAAAATAAAGAGCTAGGATACCCTGATAACAGAAAGCACCAACCCCTGGATAAATGAGGTGCTACAGGACGTGAGGAGGAGTTTGGTACAGACATTTAGGGACATGGTTTAGTGGGCATGGTAGTGTTGGGTTGACGGTTGGACTCGATGACCTTAGAGGTCTTTTCCAACCTTAATGATTCTATGATTCTATGATTTGCTGCTAATGTCACTCAGATCCAGCAGTGCTACCTCTGCTCAGCAGTGGTGCTGCTGGATGCAGACTGACTCCAGCAGACCCACCTAGGTGTATGCATCGTGCTACATCACTCTCATTCTGATTGTGCTGCCCTTTTCCAGAACTATGTGATTCTATAGAAACCAGCTCAGATTTCTCAAGTAATCCCCAAAAGTAGTTGGCATGCAGAGCCTTGATGCAGAATTGCCATGTTTAGATTGCATTGTACCTGAGATAATAAGTTCTTCCAGGCTCAAGCTGTGCCTGCAATTAATCTACTACAGAGATAAACCAATTTACAAGTAATCGCGAGTTGGTTATGGGTACATATCTATGTGTCCCATATCCCAGCTTCCCTGTCACATTGCCCCCACACCTCATCATTTTCTTGACGTTGCCACAGAGGCCAAGCCTGTTATTTAAGAAGAGCTATATTTTTTGACCTTAGATTCTTACATATGTTTTTTTTTGGAAGTAATTTTACTATTTGTATGTCAGAATGGTTTGGAAAACTCTGCTGTACTAAAATAATAATAATGACTTAAATTTCATTTTGTCACAGGCTGTGCGAACTTTAGTATTAAATCTAGGGCCCTGATCCTGCAAATGTTTGGCATTGAGTTTGATGTATATATGTGTATAGTAAAGTGTTTTCATGATTGTTTCTATTTTAAGATAAGTAACGTATTAAGGTTAGAGACTAGAACGTATACAGTCTGACACATATGTTTTCTAATATACATACGTGTTCCTGTTCTCTCAGTGTGGTTACCTGGCTGATTTTGTAGATTCATTGTGGCAAAAATCAAGTGTAGAAAAGGGGGCGGGAGAAGAAAGAGTTGTCTTTAAATTATTATTATTAAATAAATAAGCTATCTAACTGTATTTCATTTACATGCTAATTCATAGAGCTATTTACTTAGCAGTGGATCTCACAATCATGAATGAAAACTGGTAAGATTTTGCTTTTACATACTGTTTCATAACCACTTTGAAAAATGTGTTAAATGTCAGTCTCCACAAAAGCAAATGGAACATCAGTTCCCTGAATCACCAGAGCAGAGCATTTTCCATTCCAAAGAAAGCCCAGCTGGATTCATTACAGGTCTACTGATGTGTTTTCATTTGCAATAAACAGCAAAGTTACTGTGCGATTACAGTGAACTTTAGAGCTGGGTAACACCTATCAAGTGACTATGATGTTTTCATGCATATGTAATGCAGATGAGATAGTGTGATGCACTTGATTAATGAAAAATTCCTCAAATAACCTATACAAATCCAAAGGCAGTGGCATTATTTCAGGGGAACTGTCCATGTAAGATAGGATTGTGAGATAAACTTGCCTCTGTATTACTTACCTATACCCGAGGACTGTAGTACTGTAGAATAACAGATGTTTTGTAACGACACAGAATACCAGTATATCTGCTGGTTATTTTATTTCTAAGCAGTACAAATAATCAGTAATTTGATCTCAGAGCTTTCTGTATGTAAGCCTTCTTGTAGGTAGAAGTTTGGCTTGTGTTCTGAATATTTAAAATACTTTGGATGCATTTCGTATTCCTATAAATATTGTATCAACTTAACATTTCCTTAGTTAAAAAACTGCTGAATATGGTGTATTAGTTAGTAGTGTTCTCTGTAGTTAAATTCTTGTTACATTGCTGATGCAAGAGTTAATAGATCAAGTTTGCTTTGCTGACATTTTTATGTTAGAAAACAGGAATTCTGAAACAATATTTAAATCTTTTGCTATACAGTACTTTGTGAATAGAAGATAACACTGCAATGATCTAATTTTTTGACATGAAATACTGGATTGTGTTAAAGTGTTTCTTAACTAAAGAGTAAATTCAGCAATGTGAGTGGGCAATGCTTGGGTGGAAGAAATTCTCAGTGGCTTAAAATACTACTTTTTGGAATGGACTGTTTTGGAAAGTAGGGGGAAAGATGCTATTCTCAACTAAGAAGTTAAAGGAATTGTTTCAATGAATAATTATAATTATGGCAGTAATTAGTAGTGTAATTGATTTCAGCAACCTAGGGGAACAAATTATTCCAGAAGTAGTACTAAAATCCCCAAATTATTTTGAATATGCAGTAGTCAAGAAGATTTTAACTCCAAAGTGAAGAAATTAACTGTGTCTGAAACTACTGTTGACTTAAATTGACTGACAGAAGACATGCCTACCTCTAATCAAAAAATAAATAGGAAGCAAGGGTAAACCCATATTTTTAAATTACACATATTCAAGAGCCAAGGAAAAAGAGAAGTTCAAGCCAAAGAAGGATGCATGAATTACGGTGCGTAATACACAGGATGGAAATTGTCAGTGAACTTACATCGCCCAGTTTTCACTTATCACACTCGTAACGATAGCCCAAGCAGTTGAAACAGTGTGCAATTACCTCTCTTCCAATCATTTGTGAAGTAGAGGGTCTGTAAGAGAAAGATGGTGCTATGCAAAACTGCTGCTATGTTTCCCCACAGGATTTTGTGCTCTGTGGAGCCCTCATGGAAAGCCTAGTTTCTCATGGATAAGGATTCATTACCAGCATAAAGATATTAGTGGTTGAGTCAGGAATTGAATTCAAGTCTCTTGAATGCTAGACTTACTCTGTGATAATCAAATATATCTTTTTCTTTGGACAGGTACATCCACAACAAATTTACAGTAGTCACACTTTAGATATCGAAAAGTCAAAATACCTCTGAATAGTGGGTATGGTGTCGTACCACAGCTGGCCTGTGTTGAGGCTCACCAGGCTGATTGCTTTTGCCGAATACCTGAGAATGAACTAAAAGCCTGATCCAAATTAGAAAGCACAGCTCTATTGCCTCAGTGCTGAACCTGAAATAATGTCCATGATATAGCTTATTAGCTCAGGTGCAGCATCACAGCTATAGCTGGCTTCCTTTTGGCCTTGCTGGGATCACAGCAGATAAGCTCATGTCTTCCAAAATGTGGCATAGACATCTCTTTAAATACAGGTCTGGAAAGCCTCTATTCAATCAGTAAACATATTAAGACATCAAAAGTGCTAGGAATTTGACATGAAAGGGGTAATCTTCATAAACAGAAAAAGCACTGTTTGTATGTTTCTTACTTGATCTTGCCAATACACTTGAAAGACTTCCATAGTACTTCAGACTTAGTGCTTTTAGGAGATGCCTTTTGTGGGCAAGCATTTTGAACATGATAGTCAGGACTGAGGAGTATGAAACCTAGGACAATTAAAATAAATAAAGCCTTGGCCTTTTGAGAAAACTGAAATAAACCTACTTCTCTGTTATATCAGGAATAATTATACTACCTATTGAGTCCTTTTCAGTTTCCCAGCTGAGAATCAGTTGGTTCTAAAGAAAAGAGACACACAAAGTTGTTAACTTACAGAGATTTCAACTTTATTAGTCATTGCAGGCTACATAGTCATGGGTCAGGGTGATTGCATTGGTTGCTATGTATAAGATGTTTTAGTTGCATTTATCTTGCCTCCACGTGAGTTATTTTTAATTTAGAAATTTATTTTGTCATGACTTCTTTCAATGATGCTGTCATTAAACCAATTTTAATTATGCTGTTCTTGTAGGATAAAGACCACCTGATTTGCTCACTCCTGGTTAGGATGTCATAATCTGGCTGTTGGTTAATCACGTCTTGTGCTCTTAAATCAGAAAAAACTATTTATTCTAGAATATACAGTGAGGATAAAGAAAAAAAAGCCATGGAGGAAGTAATGTTCTTATACTGAAAACAGTTTTTGCAATAAAATATGATTTTACTGCATAGGAGGGAAATGGTCAATGTAGTCTGTAGGCCAGATCTGTGTTGCTTTATCAGTGTAAGTATGGATTAATTCTGTCTGTTTCATACCTTCTGTATGAAACCTGAAGTACTATACATGGAAATTAACGTTTGATCTGCACCATCTATAACTAATTGAATCAGTATCCTTTGGCTGGTGCTATTTCTTGAGGTTGTTCAGAAATATCTTTTAGTAAGCATTTTGCAGGTAATCATTCTGCATTTAAAAACCTTGTCAAAGAAAGGTTTTTGAAAATACGTAGTGTATACATGCGTCTCATTAATATACCTGAAAGTTTAAGCTAGATACCCTGCTTTTGTTAAGTCAGTGCTTCATACCTGGGGCAGCTGTTGAAACATGGATATATACCTAGTATCCATGTGTATATGGACAGCATATACATAGCATATATCCATGAACCTTTCTCTTCCTTTCCTCCCACTTTCTCCGTCCTCCCCCACATATAATACAAAACCAGGTGTGTAAAAGCTGATTTGTTTCAGGATTAGGCGGCATGGGAAATATTTATAGCATTTTAGGATAGTACCAGCAAATACTAGTGAGTGACTTCAGCCACCAACCTCTTTTTCCAGTTTTGTGGGTAGTATCATGAGCTTTTGCCCTTACCTGGCATTTTCTACCAACTACAATTACAAAACCTGCTATTGTCTGCCTGTTTTTACTCGTTTTTTTTTTTGCAGGTCACATGCACTCCTTGTCTTTGGGAAATCGGTTGCTTACAGATTTCAAAAACACATGAGACCCTGTGAAAGAAAGTTTTACCCATTAAAGTTCTTTAGTACCACACAAGGGATCTGCTTTAACTCTTCAGTTTTTTTCCTGCCTCAGAATCCCTAGACACAGAATTTCCTCTTGCTTGGTAGGAACACCCCCAAAAAATCTTTTGCTGACCTAGAACTTGAATTCCTATGCACTCTTCAACTGGTGTTTCAGCATCTCCTATTATTCATATGCAGACCTAATTCTCTGAGCCATCTCTTATCTCCCAGGAAGGATGGACTTGCTGGTACAATTACTTTTTGCAGATGCAACTCTGAGGAGTAGCTGAGCTCGGTAGCTATTAGTTACTCTTTTCTCTGCTAGTTGGGGATGTATGTGACGCATCATATTTTTGTTTACAATTTATATGTTTTATGCTTTTGTTTGATCTGTTTTTTTGATTAAAGAAGTATTGCTACTATAGCAACTGTTGCATCATGTGATATCTTTGATACTTGTTAAAGAATAAATCTGTATATCAGATGAAATTCACTGATTCTTACAATGTTTTTAAATAAACATCTTTTCAGTTAACGTATTTGACACTAGTATTTTTTTCAGTATTTTTTCATTTCTGGTGATGAGTGTTTTAGTGAATAGGTTAGAGTTTATAAGTACAGTAAAAAGAGTAACGGATTTTATTTTTTTTCTTGCTTACTGAGTTCAGAGCATTAATTGCTTTTTTATATTCATGAGGAAAAACTGTTCATACCTTCTTGGACATTTTGGGTTTCACTAAAGTGATACAAAAAATCCATTGCCATTTGCCTCTGACAAGAAGGTATATCCTTGGAGATAGCCCACAATGAGATAATAAATAAATATTCTTGAAGTAAAGCTTGAAATTATGCTTTTAGGTTAAAGATTGGAAACAAATATTACATACAAACCAAATACAAGTCAACACAAATTGACTTATTTTCTTTTCCTGTAAACTCATAAGACAGTGCCAGCCACTGGGAGTGAGGAATCATTGTTCAGAGCAGCATTTGTCTGCCAGATGTTGTCTTCAGTTCAATGTTCTTCACTATATTTTGTAAAGGAGCTATAACTGACTTTGGATTGATAATTGTATCTCTATCTGGATCTAGTTTTTTTGAATGGACGCGGCAGTGGAGATTTCTCATCATCTTTTCATATTTGGTCAGCCAGTAAGTTGACAGCTTTGTTTTGAGCTAAGCACCTTATGTACTTTTTTGTTCCTACTTATCTTTGGGCTGTCTGCTGTCTGCTCAATATAAGTGTTTAAGCAAAGTGCTCTTTGTGGTACCACCAAGCCTTTTGTAGGGACCTCATGTGATCTCTTTAGTGATCATTTTGCTTTGACATGTTTGCATATATGAACAAGAGTTTTCCCACTCTCAGCTTCAACTGAGACACGTATGCCATACCTTCTGCTAGAGTAAAGCAGTTTGGGTATGTATATTTAAAAAAGTATGAGGTATTTGGATGTACTTATGCCTTCTAACCCAAAATAAAAAGGTAATGGTGCATTAGCCAAGGATTTGTGTTAGGAAGGTTAAAAGGATATGTTGTCTGGTAGCCTCTGTAGAAAGAGTAACTTATGCAGTAAAAATAAAAAAACCCAAACAATAAATTACAATGTTTCCTTCCTATTTATGCAATATACCACAAGCTTTTTCGAGTCCATGGCAGTAAGCTTGCAGTTTCTTTTTCCCAAGTACTTTCAGAACCTTTGCAAAGCTCAGAATTTACCTGAGAAGCTCTGCTAAACTAGTGCTTGTCTTTTATTCTGCATGTTTTCTTGAATATTAATATCCTCTTACAGTTCGGCGACAGACTCTTGACAGTCTGTTGGTCAAACTGTAGGAGGAAAGTAATTGAAGAGACAATTACTTTAAAGATGCTTTGTCTCAAACTGGGTTTCTAAATAACAATGCAATGTTACTATTTTTTAGAACTAGACCAAGCTGTATGAGAACGCTGTCCATAATAATCAACATTTTCCTTGTTCTGCTTGACCTTTGAAGTAGGTATTGGTGACAGTATGGGCACACTACCTGAATGTGAGGCAGCAGGTGTGGTTGGTACTACGCCAGGTATTATCTCAAATCCTGTAGTCTTAACATAATTTCTTCCATTTCTTTTCAGATCACAGTGACTGTGAATTAAGTACATTTCAGATTGACAACACTCTCTGCAGTATGTTTCGATTCTCAAGGTCATGCCCAATCCTTGCTGCAGGATACATGGCTGTGAAGATCAAAATGACAGTTGTGTTTTCTTCTTTTTCTTAGCATTTTTTAAGCCAGTGGAGCTGGAATTCCAAGTTCCTGCCTGCTGCTGTCTGTAGGATTTTTAGAATGGCCATAGAGCATTCAGAGCTGATAGCAGAAATAACAAGTCTTCCTGAATACCAGTGCTGCTGAAGCCTAGGGACAATGATATAAAAGCTTTTATTAAAAAAAAAAAAAAATCAAAGAATAATCAGCTATTAAGACTATAGATTTCTATAAATGCTATCATGTAAAAGAATTTTGCTAAAATTACACTGTTTGCAGTTTTCTGATTTGTGGAGAAGACACTGTTATTGGCATATCCTCCATAAGTGTTACTTGTCCAAAACGTGAGTTCAGCAATGTTCATCTAGAGACTTGTTATATTTAGGAGCTACTAGGAGTTGCTGTTGGTCATCTGAATGAATTTTTGTTTGTGGCAAACTGTACTGAGAGTTCAGATTCACTGCTTTGTATGGGTTTACAATAACAATACTGCTCAAGGTTGATGAAGCTCTTTGTTAGGATACCTGGAAACTTCTCTTGGCCCCTGGATCTTTACACCGTAGAAATTTTCAGTAGCAAAATGTATCCTCATTTTGTTCTAAAATAAGGATCTCGTAACAGAATGAGAGGTGTCTTGATGACATTTGTAATATTTAAAGAAAAACTTCTACAAAGTTCACTTGCAGTTATCGTATCTTTTCATGTTACCTTACCTTTCTAATTCGCTATCCTTGTTAGGCAGTAAGTCTGATTATAAAAATGATGCAGGTTTTCCAGGCAAATTCACTCTATATTTTTCTATGTCTGTTTTAATGCAGCTGTGCTCTCCTACCTAATGTAGCATGAGGGTAGCTGCCGGCTGCTAACTCCGTCGATTCTGAAGTTTGTCACAGCTGGAAGCTGGGCTCGTTGTTTACCCAATTCAAAGAGTAACTATTACTTACTAAAGAGATACCTTCCTCTTGAAATTTTTAAAGAAAATGTGCCTAAATTTGCATGATGTTTATTGTAGCAAATACTGTTTTCATCTTTGCCTAAATGAAAAAAATGTTGGCTTTACCCTTTGAACTTAAGAATAACAAGAAGCTCTGGAAGTCTCCAAACTCTTGCTCCAAAGAATCCCAGTCCCCTATAACTGATTCTGTTCATTTTCCTAGTTTGATGTGACATATATCCACGATGACAATAGTGATGAATGCAGATACCAGAAGACTCTGCTTTATTTTAAAACCTTATATACTTACAGAGATTTCAGACACCTGCAGATTTTGTACCTGATAGAAAATTACCATTAAAGTTTAATACTGTGGTAAAAGTAAATCCTAGGGATTTGCTGGAGACTCCAGGAGTTTAAGCTATAAAGAATTAGAATAAAATAGCTATGTGTCTTACAACCTATAAGAAGAATAATTGACAAAATAAGACCTACAGTCTGAGAAAATTTCTTTGTTAAGTTACTTTTGCCTTTGTTTGTCTTACCTAACCTTTTTTCAAAAGAGAATCTGGTCTCCTTAAGTATAATGTGCAGGATGTACTTCAGTTAATTCTCTTCTTTCCCTTTCAGTTTATTTCAGATTGAAGTACTATTTCCCTTCCCTACAAGATTCTGTCATACATCTTTGTGTTCAGTCAGGAAAATCTACTTAGGGCTCCCCAGTTGTGAGGACAGTATCTCTTTATTGGCCAGAGGACTTACGGCACAGTGTGACATAGTTCTCTCCATCTGAAGATGGTAATGTATTCTCAGCAGCACTCACTGCATTTGCTGAACAGACAAGCGTGAAGCCATGTTTTATAATCTAGTAATACAGCAATGCAGGCTCTTGTTCAGCCAGTGGTCTGGCCTTTTCTTTATCACCCAAGGAGAACGTGCCAGAAGAGATATAATGTTGTTGTGCTATATAATAACGTGAAGTTCAAAGACTGCAGTTTTGCATGTTTAGAGATTAACTAAAGATAATATAACTCAAAATATAACAACAGTACGTTCTGAATATTCAAAGTACTGTGTAATAAAGAACATGCAAGGAGAGATTAATATTATTAAATGACTATGAATTATAGGCTATTTGATGATTTTATTCTCATTTCTGAATGGCTGCATTAGGCCAGGAGGAGCAGATGGAAACTTTTTGCTAGGACACAGTTACTTGACAGCTTCCTTCTGCATCATGTAAAGACTCCATTGGTAGATTTTCTAATTTGTCAGTTAGGTGGAAAGGGAGATATAGCTCTGTCTTCTGCCTGCTTTTCCTACACTGTCTTATGGTGGCAGTATTATGAATGTAATCTTTTCTAGTTTCTTCATCTTTATCTAACCAGTGTTTCCAGGCTATCTTTTAAAAATTACAAGAAGCTTATTACTTTTAGCTGAGACTTACAAGAGAGCATTTAACCAGCAGAAGTTCAGTCTTCTTACTGCTCTACTTAGTTGACTCCCTGCCTCCCATTCTTTCACTTTGGTCCCTGGCAGCTCATGCATTCTTGGTGGAGATCTGCAGGTTTTCCCTGAATTTTTCTTTGTATCCTTGATTCCACATGTTGGATTACAAACGATTAACTTGACTAATGCGACCAGGTATATGGGGGCCCTTAATCAAAGTGGCACTGAACTGAAACTGAGGAAATGGTTTTCCTGTGGCTGCTGTTCTGAATTACAGGTTGCATGATGCAGAGGGATGAATTGTACCAAGTGACACAATCATGGCCATACAGATACCCCATCCAGGTCTAAGTTTGCCTCTGGTGTTACCAGCCTTTAAGCAAATTGTGTCAGCATGCTGGTAAAAAACATCTAGCTAAAAATATCATAAGTAGCAATTTTACATTTAAAGAAAACAGTTTAAATGCCTCAGATTGCTATCTGTGGGTCATTATTCAGTCTAAATCAACCTTGAGGTTGCAAATAATAATTTTGCTAAAAAATAATAGCGTGCATTATTTAATATCTAACTTTTTGGATTATGATAAAGTAAGAAAAGGCTTAAATTCTCTTTGTTCTGTTGTAGTACTTCTCAAAGAGAGTAAGTTTCAAATTTCTTCCCTGGAAAGACTGGGGATTTATATGCTGAGTGTTGACCTGGATATAGATATTTTTTAATCTGGGATTTATATACCGCTGAAAATATGGGTATATAATAGAAAGCCTGACAGACCCTTTAACTGTGGTGTCACTAATACGTTGATATAATTTGTTACCTCAGCTAAGGTGTTTTGCCTCAAGAGGTGGAATACATTTATGTATGGAAAGGTCAGTTTTAATTAATAAGCTGTTTTCATCATTCAGGGCCAATATGAATTGCTTGTAACATTTGTGTGAAATAGTTTTCAATATAAAAATAAAACAAATTGAGCTTTATGTCACATTCATCATCCCCCGTAACCCATTTAAATGTCAAAAAATCAGTACAGACCAAAAGTCTATTTCTAGAAGCCTTAGTAGCCCTATTCATCAGAGTGAAATAAGATATTATCATCCCATTATTCCATCACATGCCTTCTGCACTTGAAGACATGCACATTTCTTCTAGTTTTCTGTAACACAGAAGATAGTTTTTCTGTTGTTAAATGTTTGTTATCCAAACAGTAAATAGTGAAGAAAATGCTGAGCCGATGTCAGAAGAATGAACAGCTAATTATATTATTGTGTATTTCTTTCACTATACTGTAATATTAATGTATAATTACTTTCTTGTACATTTCTCAAATGAAAAAAATCACCGTGTTCTTCCTTCCCTATTTGGAAACAATTTTTTTGCATACTGCAATTTGTTAGACAGTATAATTTTACTGGAAGGACAAAACTTTCAATATATACACTACTGACAAAAATCGTGCCATTGTATAGAAAATTTATGTCCTCATATATTTTATTATGAAATAAACCCTGTATTTTAAAAATTTTTTCTTTATTTAAGTTCTTTTTCTGCATTTTGTTTCCTAAGCAAGCAAGGCTCAGATAATCACATGCCTCCGAGAGTGTATGTCTCTCCCTTCTAATAATTTTCAAATTTCAAATATGAGGGGGACTTAACAGTCTCAGAGGTTCTAAGTTCATTTAAAATGCATGAAAATAGGCAGCAGGATAGAGGAAAAAGATCCCATTAATGCCCATAGTGAGGAAGATGCTGCTGAGGATTATGATAAAGTAAAGTAAGATGCTGCTGAGGAGTTCAATTCTAGGGAATCCATGCAGAATATATGTATTAGAGAGCTCCAGTCCAAAGAAGTGGATCCAGCTGAATATCAGACTATTGCATACGAGAGTGTTCAGCCACAGGACATGCACGTGCAAGAAACCAGGCTGTGTGGTTTGTTACTTAGAGAAGCTTTAACATATGATGCTATTATTATATCCAAACTCTTAAATAAACTTTGTAAAGAAAGAGTTCATTTACTGGTGCATATGTTAAGTGGCGCAAATTTCATGTTATGTAGAAAAGCATGGGGAAATATCCTTCTACTGTTTTTTATAGTTTTTTGTTTTATGCTCATGCTTTTTTTTGCTTTTACTGCAACAGGTAGTGCCATAGGAAATGATGATATCATAGCAGGGAACGTGAGCAAGTACACTGTTCTCCCAGCTGGTTATTGTGGACAGCCTAAAAAAGGACATCTTATATTTGATGCCTGTTTTGAAAGTGGTAAGCATTTTCAGCATTATTTTATGTTACGGAGTTGTCAATATATTAACACTTTTAACTATATTGCTCCTCTTTATAAAAAGTGTCTTAATTCTAAAGAAGACTTACATTAAATACTACTTAACTCCTTCGTTCACATCAGTCAGAGTATGACATAAAATCAGACTGTTCAAATGTAAAAACGGTTGTGAAGTTTGTTATTACCTACAATGTACATTTCATCAGATCCATCTCTTACCACATGTAGATACATAACTGGATTTTATTCTATTGTTATACACAGTATTTGTAGACCACTAATCAAAGATGTAGTATTTAAAATATGTTATTTTAAAATTTAAATTGGAAGTTTACTGGGGAAGTTAACCTTGTAAAGTGCCAAGTCCGTCCTTGCATAGTTAGAAGATTTTATAAACATGTACATGCTGTCTTTAAATATATTTCTTCGTGTTTCTTGTGGCCTAATTCTGTACTGCTGAGGTTAATGGAAGTTCTGCCTCTGATGTCAATAGAAGGAGAATTAAACTTTAGGAAGCTACTGCAAATTGAAAGAGATATTATTTTTACAAGAGGTATAGTTAGCATATTAATTTAAAGAATATTTTTAATCATGTATGTTTATATGTGTGTGGGCTGTGTCACGTATATATGGGGTGTAAATATATATATATGACTATGTAGCATTGTTTAAATTTTTGTGTTACATATATGTGTTTCTCCAGATTTTTAGCTTAAATCTATTATTATTGGCTTACATACTTACAGAGCACTGTTAAACACCATATGTACAAAAGGCATTTGGCAGGATAAACTATAGTTTTTAACATGGTTTATGTGAGAGATGCTGGTAATGCCAAAACTGCTACAGTGTCTTGTAAAATGAGCTTTTTATGAAGAGTTACATCCCTCAGGGTAGAATACTGGCTGCCAGTTCCTGGATAAATATTAAATTGAGTTATTTAAATCCTTTGATTACATTATGTAAAAGGTGTAAATGATGCAGTGAATAATAAAAAGTATCTTATTTTTAGTATGTCTCTGAAAGTTCAGACATAGTTATGTATTTTTAAAAATACTTTGGATGCTCTTTCATAATAGTTATGGTTTTATGAATTTTTGTATCAGAAAATGGCTTATGAAATTAATCAGTTGGCCAAGCTGAGAAATTTACTTTATTGTGTTAAGCTGCTCTGCAATGAAAAGGATCAGTAGCAGCCATCAAATTATTTGTGAAGTAATGTGAATCATTGCATGATGGTTTAATTCCAGTTTTTGAACAATAGAATTAATTATATTTTTAAATGAAAACATTTATTCAGTTCAAAGGTAACATTCATACTTTATATACTTTGACAATAATAGCATGTGATAGAGGCAGATGCTATTTGAAATACCGTGTTTATTTACATTGTAGCATGATGAGGCTGTGATGTTGCTTTGCATATTCAGACACCTCCAAAATACAAATATGAATAAAATTAATACCTTCATTTACTTTCTCATGATGACGATGTATTAGCAAGAATGATGATAATATTGTTATTACACTTAAATACTTATATTGTTATTACACTTAAAGTGTTATTACACTCCATATGTAAATTCACTTTATCTTTTGTTATACGTCAGCCAAGTAATTGCTTAGAGTACCTTAACTGGTCAAAGCAAATTAACTGATTATTGGATATTTCATGAAGTTTTTATTAATGCTAAAATCTATCCCCTCCTATTATCCAAACAGTAGTATACAACATTTATACAGTAGTGTATTGATGCTCTTTGAGTACCACCTTAAAATGGTAATATCCTATTGGAATTGCCTTTTTCAAAGAACAGATTATAAAACTGATCCCACCTGGAGTACTGCATCCAGCTCTGAGGTCCCCACTACAAGAAATACGTGGACCTGCTAGAGGAGTCCAGAGGAGGGCCACGAAAATGGTCAGAGGGCTGGAATACCTCTCCTATGAAGAAAGGCTGAGAGAACTGGGGTTGTTCAGCCTGGAGAAGAGAAGGTTCCGGGGAGACCTTACTGCAGCCTTTCAGTATATAAAGGGGTCTTACAAGAAAGATGGAGGAAGACTCTTTGCCAAGGCCTGTAGGGACAGGACAAGGAGCAATGGTTTTAAACTGAAAAAGGGTAGATTTAGATTGGATATAAGGAAGAAATTTCTTACAATGAGGGTGGTGAGACACTGACACAGGTTGTGCAAAGAAGTTGTGGATGTCCCATCATTGGAAGTGTTCAAGGTCAAGTTGGACCGGGCTTTGAGCAATCTGATCTAGTGAAAGATGTCCCTGCCCATGGCAGGGGGAATGGACTAAATGATCTTAAAGGTCCCTTCCTACCCAAACCATTCTATGATGCTATGATGCTGTGATTTCTATGAAAACAGGACACATTAATTTTATAATAATTCCAATTAGTGTTATCTTATAGACCTAAATATACCTGAAGGAAATAGGCTATTGGGATATAATTTATAGATTTTTTTCTAAGACTTCTGCTTTGTCTCTTATGATGATGTTGTTACTAAACGTGAGTATGTCATTGCAATCTAAGATCCCTCATGCTTAAGAGGTATTAAAGGTTCTTCACAGTTAAAGTTTTGTAAGGATTTTTTAAATCTTTAAAAATAAACACAATGCAATTAAAAAACACAATAGTTATACTATACAGTGATTATAACCCTATATCTAATGTAACTTTAGTAGAACTTTTGACATTGATTTATATAACATTTTCACTGCAAATGATCTTGGTCTTAATGAAGCTATGTTAGGATTGAGCAAAACTGGCTGGACTGTGGTACTCATGGAGTATTTGTTGATGATTTGCTTTCAAAATAGAAGTTGTCTTAAATGTGGTTCCATATGTGGCTTTCCTTCTTTGGCTGCATTCTATATTTTCTTGAAAGATCTGGTTGATAGAACTGAAGGTTCCCTTCTAGACCTATTTTTCAATGACTATGATTTTATATTGCAGAAATGGAAGTAAATATCTTTCAGAATAGAGAAAGAGTATTAAACTTGTAGAAAGCAGGAAAAAGATTAATACAGAAGAAATACTATTTAATATGCTTTCATCTTTTACTGGCTATCATTATTATATTAAATAGTGTTGACAAGTAGGAATTTGTTTGAGACAGAGAGGTGTGTTTTTATGTAGTCTGAAAACCAATGTCCAGTTTGCTGTTTTGAAGTGCCTTGCTTTCAAAAAATCATAAAAAATAGAATTGAAATGGGCATTGGGATTTCTTTTTAGTCCACTCTGTTGTTGAGAGGCAATATACACTATTTTTGCCATTCCTGACAGATATTTATCTATCCTTTTGAGAGACTTTCAATGCGGAAAGTTTCAATGAGAAAGCAGCAATCCATTCTAACGCTGTAATTTGCTCAATATAAGAAACATTTTCCTTCTATGTAGAAATGTTTTTACCAAAAATGCATTAATTCTTGTCCAGTCCTATAGGCACAGAAAGCAGATTGTTCCTTTCTTCTTTGACTTAATGGAAAGCTGCTATCATATCTTTCCTTGGCCTTTCCCTCCTCAGGTTAAATAACTGCTATTTTTTTCAATAGTTCCTTAGTGGTCACATTTTCCAAATTTTCTATCATTCTTTATTTCTTCTGGTCTTTCGCCAGCTGTTCCATGCCTTTTTGGATAGGCAGTGGTCCAAGGTGAACATGATACTCAGATAAGCTGGTGCTTGTTGAGGTTCAACAAGGCCAAGTGCTGGGT
>NW_009221136.1:0-23954 GCF_000690835.1 Fulmarus glacialis | reverse complement strand
CTCGGGGTCCGGCCCAGCAGCTCCCCGGGGAAAGTGTCCCCCCTTCCCTGCCCTGAGGCAGCCGTGGGCACCTACAGGGGAGCCGTGTTTAGCATGCATGACAAATTGTGCCGCCACGTCTTTCTTTTTGATGCAGGTAGAGGTTTCTTGCTGTACTACAGTGGCCCAACTGTAATGTTAAATTAGTTCATGTCGTAGAAAATGTACATCTGCGATACTAGAGATATTAAGGTATTGGCACTTTTTTGTCATATTTTTTAACCTCCTTAGATTGACTTTTTATGAAGAAAAAGAACAGGTGATGTATTAGATATTTTACTTGAAAATATTTCTCATAACTTGTTTTCAGACTTAGTGAAATGACAGTTTGGTTGTTTTTTGGTTGGTTTTTTTTTTCAAAAAGGATAAATCTTCAAAAATTTCTAAGCATATAAGGATATTCAAAACATGCAGTACCTTAACTGACTATGAAATGGATCTAAGCTGTTGCATTCAGAAATCATTTATTATATATTTGGTGCCCTATTTTTTTCAAGTATTAGGAGACTCTTTGTGCTAATGTAAATCTATCTGTAGAAAGCAGAAACCTAGCAGTAGAAAGTACTAAGCTGGATTTTCTCTTGCCCTGTGAAATAGTCCTGCCATCGCATCTAAGCAGAATGCTGTGATTTTGTAAACACTTAAGGTCACAAAATAATTCCATAATACTTTGGAACAAGAACTTAGCATCCTAAAGTATGTTGAATATTCAGAGGAATATTGATCCATCATGTACGTGTTGTATAACTGGGCTTTTCAATCCAAGAAGTTAAAAATCAGCTTGCCAACATTCCATTTGTACCTCTCTCAGGTAACTTGAGAGATGGGTATTTATTACACTGATCTTGCATGGAGTTGTGATGATGACAGAAGGGTGATGCAATGACCTCCTTGTCAAGCAGTGGTGCTAGTGGAGTTAGAACACCTCTATTTCACCCCCATCTTAGGTAATATTTCCCAATTTCTTTAAAATACACCACCTCTGACCACAGTGCATCAGCAGCAAAATGGGAAATAGAAGCCTGACTCTGAGATTCTTCTGCTTTACTAATTGCATTTTCACTTCATAATAAAGAAGGTACATGAGGGAACTGTAACTTCCCCAGTCTAGCCAACAATATTTTATTCTTGATGAGTGTATTTATTCAGCTATGATTCTGTCCTGAGCTTTTGTAATTTTATTTATTGCTATGCTTATTTGTAAAAATGAGAAAATCAATAGAGTATTGGGGGAAGGGAGGGAAAGGAAAAGGAAAAAAATCACTCAGAAGCACTACAATAAATTTACTGCAGGATAGAAAACTCCGGAGACAAAAAGTAGATAAATGCCTGATGATAAAGACTGAAGGCAAAATCTGAATCACTCATTGATTCATCATGTCTTTTCTTCAGTATTTATAGAGAGCCAAACAAATAAGATAAAGGGAAGAGATAATCCCAGTAGCCTAATGAGAATTTTACGGTCACCATAAAGACCTACCTTCTGAGGACTGAACACAGTGATGTGCTCTATAGATTTGTGTTTAATAATGGGCTAAGAGGGTGTTGTGGACTCATCTGGGCATTAGATTAGCTTAGCTGTCTCGGGAAACCTCATCAGTTGTAGCCTGAGCTAAGTCCACCATCTTGGGTCTTTTTTAGGATTTTTAAGCCTTATTTGTTTTAGAACTGAGGTGATGTGACCATGTCATAGAATTTCCCTTCTATTAGCTGGGTGTGTTGATTATTTTAATGAAACAGAATAGAAAAGCAGAGACCTCCACGAGATATGGTTACAAGTTTCATGAAAGTACATGGTGAGGAAGACCATAATGACTATCCCACTTAAAATAGGATCTGGATTCTGAGTTTCAATGACATATTTTCCAGAAAGAAGAGGGATGTGAATGCCCCATTCCTCAATGAGACAGTTTTAGTTAAAGTCTACATCTGTCTAAGGATGACAAATCCACAGGAAGTCAGTCTTCTCTGCTAAACTAACACTTACAGTACTATTGCGGAAGATTGTGTGTGTGTGTTATTTTCGTTTGTTGTGTTAAGAGAGGAACTTGTGTATTTTCATTTTTTATGACTAGTTTGTCATTTAGGGAATTATACTTTTCAAGAAGGCCAAAAGTCAATATTTATTTGTACACATAACTTTGCATTCCTTTTCACTGAGGTGGCATATGTGGTCATCAAAGTAGTAGACAATCCTTGGCCTGAATAGCTTGCAGACTGCAGAGACAGACAGCCAAAGTAAAGAGGAAGGGATAGGCTCCAAGATGTATAATGACTGTGGTAACTGGCAAAGTTCTGTTGGTGTTTATTGTTTGCAATGGACCACTGCCAAGTTACAGTTTTTGCTTGTGAACAAAACAAGAAATGAAAAATTTTTTCCTGGCTGGTGCAGAAGTGGGACTTTCCAAGATGAAAAAGGCTGAGAATATTTAACTGAAGTCCTCCATACTGTAATCTTTTCTTAGTTCTTCTATTGCTGTTCTGCTGGTTTCACTCCCTTGCAGTGCGTTCTCTTTTTCCCAAGTCCTCACAGAGTATCTCTTAGGTGCTTGAAAACTTATGGTGGGCACTGCTGAGCAACACCAGTAAGCAGAAATGTCTTCTGATGCTGCCATGCTGGCTTCACTGTGAACTGCTGCCTCCTCTCAGGCCCTGGTCCAAAGGAGTGTAAGAGGAAGGCATATCAATTTCTCTAGAAAGACTACTGTTTTGCATGGAGTAGTTGGTAACATTGAGCAAACCTCTTGGTCTCCCAAGGATTTCTTTTTTTTCTTTATTCTTAACATATTCTTTTTCTTATTATCTCTGCTTGGCTTTTATATAAGAAACTGTTACTAGTTTAGGGACTGGATCTAAAAGACTGCTTATTTTCCTTGCTTATGCACCCTGATTCTACAGCTGAACCAAAGCTCTTACTTTCCACAAGATTTAAATTGGATTTTTATTCAATAGCCAAATAATTTAGAGGGTTTCTCTAATCTCTGGTACTCTCGCTCATTAAGTGCAAAAGAATTGTCACTTCCACTCACTCTCATTGAAAAAAAACCAGCCTGTAGTAACTTTGCATATAGCTTGAAGGCTGCTTTTGTTCCGAAAATTAGTTTACGTTTAGCCTATATTAGTTATTGCCTCAGATACCGTGTCCCAGACAGCCCGGTATTCAGGAGTCCTTGCAAATACAGAAGAATAACACCAAAGACTCTCTACAAAAACCTCATTGTAAGACTAAAAGGATTTCCTGTGAATAAGAGCTACACATGGACTTAACACTGCTGGGAGCAAGAACATACAAGGAGAAACCAACTACACAGTTGAAGCCAAGACATTACTGTTTTTTAATGATTTCTTTGTAGATAGGGAGAAGAGGTCTTTTCCCAAGGAGCTCATGATAATACAGCGTAGCCAAGAACACAAGGGAGAATGTTGTATGGAAGGAAAAAAGGGTGCCTTGAAGGAAGAGAGGAAGCTCTGAGCTTTCTCCGTCTTTCTGTTCTTTTCTACTAATTTAGATGAGGTGTGAATGTAACTGATATGCAATGCACACTGCCTCCTCTGCAGAAAGGGATTCCAGTGGGATATAATGATTTCTCAGTCCTACATTATGGTGCCGGTTCAAAGGGGTAGCAGAGCAAAACTTAAGGTAACATCATTCTTAAGGCATATGCCATAGGACTGCTTACTAGAGCAGACAATGAATGCCTGTAAGGAATCTCTAGTAACCACTTCCTGTACTGCATGGAAGGTGGTATGTATGTTACACAAACTTTTTCTTAAGAAATAAAAAAATAATCGTGATAAATGAGAATGGAAAATATAGAAGAAAACAGTAGAGGAGTAGACATTGATTTTGTTAAGTTAAACTTAAAAATGTCTTTCCTCAAAAAAAAAAAAAAAAGCCATTTATCTAAAGCATTTTTTCCTCATATGAATGTTCGCCTAACTTGGATAGCTTTAAATAAACTCACATTTGTATCAACAGAGAATTTCATTGTTATCATACATCAGTGCAAGGTAAGAGTGACTTCAGCCTGAAAATACATAAGGGACAGGAGATTTTGGGGTCAGCCTTTCTCATATTAAATATTACTAAGCTTAAGCAATTTTGGAAAGAATTAATATTCAGTTCAATGTATCTCAGATGGTAGAGGGAGACTGATGCTCTTTCTGTAGCATTTTAAATATGAAATAAATATTAGCATTGTATGCTCTGTGCAATATAGACTTAATTGCTCAGATCCATGAATAAGGTTGGCCAGGGGGTGGTTTCTTAACCAGAGAGTCTCTAGGAGTGGTCTATTGCTCCTAGAGCACGGCAGGATCTGAAACTGATTTTGCTGAATAAAGACACAGAGCAGTGGGCTTGTTTGTGCTACCCTTACCTCTTCTGTTTGTGACAAACTACAACATGGTTTTGCTTCAGACTAAAGACCAACTTACCTTTCATCCCATCTCTGTCCACAAGCAGTAGGGGATGCTTAGGAGGAGGATGAGAACAACTACACTCTACTCTCTCATTTTTAACAGCGTGCAGCTCAGAAGCTCCATGAAAGGGAGGGCAGCGTCTACTAGCCTGGATTTTGACCACCTCTCCATTGCTGATCCATAGGATCATCACCTCAGTTTTATCTCTAAAATGCATTTGGCTGGAGCTAGCTCTGGAGCTGGCATTTAAGTATTTCTGCAGTGTGAAAATACTGTCTGTCTGTCTGAGGTATTTATTCTGGGCTGCACTTCACCAGTTGGTGGAGAAATTTCCATGGTATGTAGAAAAGAAGAGAAGTTCTGAGGATGCCTACTTCTTCTCTGTCAGATTAAGGGTAGGACTGTCAGGCCTTTTCATACCTTTTTGTTCTTTTCTGTTTTATCTAATGACACCTTGTTCATGTTTTCTCTTCCCTAAAGCCTTAGTGATGAATCTTGTAACTGTTGGGCCAACCCGACTACATGCTGAACCACACTGGTGTAATCTTGCTCTTTCTCTTTCCTTGACCTTTCCACCTCTTTCCTCCATGCATTCAGACTCTCATTTTTATAAGAAAAACCAAAAGCTACTCATACTCTAATCATAGTGACCTTGGAGTCTCAGTTGGTGAGAAGCTATCTCATTTTGCATTCTAAGCCATAATTAGTGTCAGTCAACATCAATGGCATGAGACACTGTTACACGCAAGAAAGGTCAGAGACTGACTGTTCCTGAGGCTGAGCGCACCGTGGGGTAGGTGGGTGTCCACTGACTGAAATTTGTGCATATGAGTAATCTAACAGGAAACTCGACCTCACCACGTAGTTGCCAGGTACAATTTCAGTTCATAGTTTTTTCACGTTACAGTATTAGTTTTGATAACCATGCAGAGACAGATGGCATTTTGTCGGCTTTCCAAAGCAGAGGAATAATTTGCCGAGCTGTAGCTAGCGTAATGAGAAGCCAAGTAAGTTAAAGATGAGGTAAAACCAAAGCATCTGTCGGTCCTCGTGTGCCAACTTTTAGATGCCGCAGACAAACTAATATTTCCACACAAAAAAGTAGTGACTGTTATAGATTTGTGTAAAAAAGATGGCATTTGATAACAATGCCACAACAGATGTCGTTGAGTCCATGCTTGATTTTTACTACTGCTCTGTGCATTTTTGGAAGAGATACTTGCTCTGCACAGCTTGTATGGAGTATGTTCATTATAAAATTTTATTTTTCAGGAAACAATGAGATGGAAAATTTGTAGCTAAACTGATATTGTCCTTCTTTATCATGCTTCCTTAGTGGTTAGGGAGGAGAGTTTATTCTTGTTTGATTCCTTTTCAATTCTTTTTATTTGAGAGAAGTATCTATACATATAACTATATACTGCATATAATATAAAAATCTTAAAAGAGAGCTCTCTATTAAAATACAATGAAAAATCTGAGGTTACTTGCATTATCCAATATTACATTTTCCAGCATGTGTCATGGAAAATGTGTAATTATATCTTCCCTGTTCAAAGAGATCCTTCTCTTCACCTTAATCCTATTCTTTCTCATCTTCTTTGATGAGAGAGAACAATGTTTCAAAAGTTCTCCTTTAAGAGCAAAGCTTGTAAAAAGAAACCCATGGAATACTATAGCCTACTTGACTCTTTCTCCTCGGTAATAGATGTGGCAACTTAATAAAAGCAGCTTCTATCTAGGTCAAAATTATTTGAGGCATGCATACTTCACCTAAAATATATTTTTTTTTTATTAAATACCTGCTATGATGTGGTATCCTCTGCACAGTCTGCATTGGGTGTTGAGAGGGCGAGGGGCCCAGTGGGAGCGGGTGAAGGGGAGCACTTACTCCTCAAAGGTGTGGACCGGACAAAATGTAAACATTTATGTCCAAGCCCTTCTCAGAAATAGAAACAGCAGGTCCATGGGTCAGCGAGAGGGAGGCTGAGGAGAGAAAAACAGCACTTGGGAGAGAGAAGAGAAGGGAAGGAGGCTCCCTCAGGCACAAGAGCATCCCACCGCAGACCTGCGTGTCGCTGGGTGTAAACTCCAAACAAAGGGATCCAACGCTAAACAGCTGCTTATTTTTATTGTGCTCCTGCTGCTTTTTGTTTGTTGGTTGTGAACAGTGGTGCAAATGTTGCTTTGCTGGGTGCAGGGGTGGGGAGGAGGGAACGCAGGTGTAGCTCTGTCTTCAGCGGGCTCTCTTGCTCCCAGGGAGCAGCACTGGCCTGCTCTTGCCAAAGCCCGCTCTGGGGTCTCTAACCATAGCCAAGAGTTAGAAGTCCAGTTTGGTGCAAAAATGGCAACAGGTAAACTGGACAGAAGTTGAACCTGAGGGCCAAAGATATAACCTGTTGATTAGAGAAACATATAGCAGTGTTTGATTGATTCTTTTTGCTACCTGAAGCCCAGAAGCAAGGAAGAGTGAAACCCTGAGATTATAAAGTGCTTTCACCATAGGTTAGCAGATGCTCTCAGCCAAGGGAGTACTCTTAGACCTTGCCAATTCTTCAAAACACTTTCGTCTGCCAACCAGCATTACCTCTGCCTTATCCACGCTGAACTGAAGTCTAACATGCTTTCATCCAGTACCAGGTTTTTGCCAAGTATTGTAAGAGCAGACATTTTTCTTGCAGTAGATTTAATTCACTGACTTTCGCTCCATTTCATAGCATTTGAAAGGGTGCTTAAAACATATAGTTAGAGACTAAAATTACCATATTTTGTACAATTATCATTGAGTTTAAATTGATTATCCTAATGGAGATCTGCTATTTTCAAAATTCTGCTCTCTGGTTTTATGGTGCATTTTGTAGGCTGCTGATGCCTTAGAGTTCTTACATATTCTGTTTTCATTGTATTTGTTTCCTTATGAGTGTGAAACTCTACCTCATGGTTTTGAGTATTTAAACCAAACCCTCTTAAGGACTGTATTCACTAGCAAATATTAGCACACAGGAAGACCACTAGTGTGCAAGAATGGAATAAATACACTTAGGCTAGAGAGGGAAAGAAAAACAACATCTGACTTTCTACTTCTGCACCAGTGCAGGAAAATCTGGCTCCTTCAATGATGTTCTTTATTGTGCTTGAATGTTCATTGATTCAATATACCATCTATGAGAACTTTGCTTCCTGCCAGATACTCTACACAAAAACCTTTATTTGACAAAATTAATGCTAATAATGTCTTTGGATGTTATCCTTGGAGACAGTTTGGGTTTCTTGATATGAAATAGTTTTAAATGTTTGTATAAGGCTAGAAATCACAACAGCTTAGAATATTTGTGTCTTTGTAATGTGAAAACTGAAGTTAAATGGGAAAATGAGTAGGCATGTTCGTGGTGGTCTAGAGGAAGGACTGATACTCTGTGTTGAGACACAACAAACTTGGGTTCAGCTCCCAAGTTGTCCAAGGGCTTTTTGCAGAATATTCAACTTTATTTTCTCTTTGATTTCATCTCCCTGTGTTGTGTGATTTTGTGTGTGTGTGTGTGTGTGTGTGTGTGCATGTGTTTAATTGCAAATGGTTTATATTTTTCTTTATGGCACAACGAGAGGCTTAAAAGCCACTGAAGGTTCTGAAAGACCTGGATCCAACAGGAAAGACCAAGCCTGTCCTATAACACAATGCACTGCAACCTCTATCTTCCTGGAATTATCAACATTGCAGATTAGTTTTAAAAACAAGTAACTACAGACATAAAGGCAAAGGCAGTGAAATTAGCTTATCATGCTGGAAATAAGTAGTAATAATTGGAATCTTGAATACAAAAATTCTAGCAAATCAAAATACAGCTTTAAAATTTGCAAGTTTAATCGGTACAAGAATATTTTTAGAAGATAAGAAGATGAGCACATAAATATCATACTTTAAATTTGGTATCATTAAAGATGATCCAAGAAGCTAATACAATTTTGTTCTGCATCACTTTCCTTAAGTACTATTTTGCTTTAATACCGAGCATAATAGATGACTACACTTTTGGTATATCATAGATTACATTTGTTAGAATAATGTTCTGATGAGCCACTTGTACAATGCCAGCTTGAAGTAGATTTAATCCTTTTTGAACTATTTGTTATTCTTCTGCGTGTTCTCTGTGCTGTGGTTTCCACTGACCCCTGTTTGCTAATGATACATTTTATTAGTGCCAGTTAGAATAAATTGGTCTGTTAGGCTTAGAGCAAAGATGTTAATAATGTTTTCAACCTTAACACAATGAATATCATGCAAATCACTATGCATGCACTTCAAAATACAGGGTCACTTCAATCTGTGCAGTTTCTGTGATTTGTGAGTTTGGTGCAGTGTTTTATTAGAATACCATTCATAAACCATTTTGTCATCCAGGATGTATTATTTCCTCTATCAGGTGATGAATTTTAATCAGAGGAGCATCCTTAGCACCAAGGACTAGTTAAAAAAAAAAAAAAAAAATCCAAACAACAAATAACCAAAAGATAATAGTCATGGGCTCCAGTGGTCTTCTCTTTGCTTCAGCAGGTGCTTGCACTACAACTAAAGCAAACACTGATGCAAGGAAAAAGAGCAAAATGTAGCGCTCTCTACTCACATATTCATGAAGTTGAGCAGTACCATATGAGGATGAGGAATAGGTCCACATCTTGCATCACTCTACTTAACACAGTGATGTTATTGTCAGTTGATACAAATGCATGAAAATTCTGCCCATAGATTTAGAGGCTTAAAATAAAATGAGGACTTCTGTTTTTACTTTAAAAACAAACAAACAAACAAGTAAATCTACTATAAAGTATTCATTCAGTTGTTAAAACTTCCCAACAAAATAGGATTTGGCTCATATCTGGTATTTCTTTTCCCAATGGACTAAATTGCTTTTATGGGCACTACAGGGAGGTGCCATTGCACCAGACAGCTCATCAGTTAATGGTCTGAAGGACCAGAGAAGAGCATTAGGCTACTTTAAAGTACTGGACCTAGTTGTCAGCTGTTGTAAATTGGCATCAGCTGAGTTATTTTTGTTCAGTGATGTCTGATCCATAGGTGGCAGTTCTACTGTTTAGAAATGTTCCAGTTATCATTTTTTTCCAGTTTGAGGTATAGTTAATGGCTTTCATATGAAAAGTATTTAGCTGGGAAGCAAGCTAAGTTCTGGCATCTCCTCTCACCTCTTGGTATATCCTTCTGGGGATTGCGCTAGGTGTACTGTCTCTGGCTCACCCTCCTTTCCTGGATCATCTCCCCTCCTGGTAGGACCACAATCTCCCAACCACAGAGGATACTTCTAAATTTTCAGAGTTATTTTAGGCCTAAGAATTATGTAGGTTGCACTTTGTGTTCATTATTCTGGGATGAACCAGAAATATGCCTTGTGGCAAAGAAGGCTAATAGCCTCCATTGCACAAGGAAGAGCAATGCCAGCAGCTCAAGGGAGGTGATCTTCCCATCTACTCAGCACTGATGAGGCCACATCTGGTGTGCTGTGTCCAGGTCTGGGCTCCCCAGTACAAGACATGGACTTACTGGAGAGAGTCCAGCAAAGGACCATGAAGACGATTAAGGGACTGGAACATCTGTCATAGGAGGGGAGGCTGGGAGAGCTGGGACTGCAGCTTGGAGAAGAGGAAGCTCAGGAGGACCTTATCAGCCTGTATGAATACCTGACGGGGGAGTGAAGAAGACGGAGCCAGACTCTTCTCAGTGGTGCCCAGTGACAGGACAAGAGGCAATGGGCACAAACTGAAATACAGGAGATTCCACTCAAGCATACGAAAAACTTTTTTAATGTGAGGGTGGTCAGACACAGAACAGATTGTTCAGAGAGGCTGTGGAGTCTCCATCCCTGGAGATACTCAAAACCCAACTGGATGCAGCCTGTTCTAGCTGATCCTGCTCTGAACGGGGGGTGGGACTGGCTGATCTCCAGAGGTGTCTTCCCACCTCAGCTGTCCTGTGATGAGACCCCAGACCCTGCTACTTTAAGTTTCTTGCAAATGCAATACTAGATCTCTGGCATCCTAACTGCTCTCATGCCCATCTGCTAGAATGGCATTATGCCCACTCAGAAGGTGCTATGCCAGTTTCAACAAGGCACAGGTGCCAACCAAACATAGATTTAGAAAGATACCCTGCATAAGATCCTCCTGGTAGTAAGTAATGCCAAATTAGGCCCACATGCTTCATTACGAGGAATCACATCTGTTGAGGCTTGTGGGCATTGTACCATCAATTACAGCCTTTATCCTCTCCTTCTCTTTCCTGAAAGCTTTAGTGAATGGAAAGCAAAATTTATGAGCCAATCAAGTGCCTTGAGAAAATCTGGGTTTTCCCCTAGTGATCTCTGTCTTGAAATCTCAAATTTCAAGCTGCTTGTGTTTATATCCCTCTGTTAGACATACTTCAGTATACACTAAATTTGTTTGTGAAGGTGACAAAAGACAGTGAAAAAGATATTATTTCTTATTATTTAATACCACGATAGAAGGATTATGTGCAATTCATTTGATACCTGTTAGACCCTGAAGCATTATTTGCACTGGTACCTTCATTTAGTAGAAGAAAATACACTATTTGGTTGTTATGTGTTCTCAAGTTTCACTTAGGCATCCAAGAGATCACAAGCCTCGATCTGCTGGCCACCGTGGCACCTGTTTTATGTTGTCTATTGTTGCGTGGGAGACCTGAAGAGATTATATTGCTCAACACACGCTATGAGAAGAACTGACGGCCCAGGAAGAACTATTAAGCCCTCTTGCTTCAAGAAAATTGGGCCTCTGTAGGTAAAGATGGGTGGCAAACTGCTGACTTAGTGCTGCCTAACTCACTCTGGAGCAGTTATCTGTGCCTGCGGTAGTCTATAGGATGATTGTCCTTCATGTCGCATAGGTTAACTTGGGAGTTTGCTATGCCGGGAAGACATCTCCTGGGTGTTCTCACTGTGGGCCCTGAGTTATCTTGACCTCTGCTCAGTGGGTTTCCTTCAGGATCTCCCTAAACTAGAGCTTGTGATTTAACATGAGTTAAATAATTTAAGCAGGACTGAGTAATGTTAGAGTGGGGGTGAAGAACGCAATGCAAGAAACTGTCTAGAGCAGAGCAGTCTAGATGACACAATTAGGACTGACAGCCTGGACTCTCCATAGCGTTTCATGATTTACCTTCGGGTGTAGCTGAGGGGAGGGGGGCACTGCTTTGTACCTGTCTACATCTCATGTTTACCCTGATGGGAATTGGCTTATATTAACCGGCAGTCAGCTTAATTTGAGTTACGCCAGCCATAGAAGCACAAGCCCAAACAAAGCCCTGTGATCTGTGAGTGTGCGCTTGCTCCTAGTTCAGCGAGGAAGCTTGCAAGGAAAGGCAGCCCTGCCTCCCCCCCCCCGCCCGCACAGGCAGCGCGGGGGGCCCGCGGCAGGCTCAGGCGCCGAGCTCCGAGTGGCGTCGCCTCGTTCTAGCTGTGCCTCACGCCGCTTCGGCTGATGGGCAAACCAGCTGTAGCACACGCCAGTAATATAAAGCATCATAATTTGGATGGTGTTTATTCCACACTTACATCGTTAAGAGAAATGTGTTTTAAAATATTGGTAAGTCCTACCGCCTGAATTTTAGTCTCATAATGATACAAATATTGATATCCGAACAGTCCATTATTTATGCACCATTAGGTATTCTGCTCGCGGCCTTTTCCCACATCTTTCCGTCGGAACCTGGAGAACATGTGCTGTCATATGGTTCGCCTATTCTTTAAGAGTTAAAACAATAAAAATAGCACAGCAGGGTCTTGTCCATAAACAATGGAAACATTGCTCTAAATTCAGTACTATTTCTGTTTTTATTATGTGATCGCTTCTTTGTTGTTAATCACTTGCCCTACTTAATTCATTCATTATACTCGAAAGCTTTGAGATTAAACCCCCAGGCAGGATAGCTTCATATGAATCCTTTCTTTTTTATCTGTTCCAAGTTAGATTAAGTCTAGGTCCTGTTTAATGAGGTGCCACTTGCTGGCTTTTCATGCAGAAAGAATTCTTCATACTCAGCGGTATGTATATATCATATAAATTATAAAATATTTTACATTTTTTCTGAATTTCTAACTAATATGTCCTGCAGAAAACACTGTTATTACAAGTTCGCTGGGACATGGGTGGTTGGCTACTTCTGATTTGCTTTTATTTTTTTCTTTCCGTGATGAAACTTGCTGTTCATTTTTCAATTATTTCATTTATTTTCATGGGGGTTTTAGTTAAATTATGTCATTTCATAGCAATTTTGTTATTAATAACTTATTTGTCTATGCCTGCAACTCAATAAGTCAATTATTGGAATGTCTTCACCTGCCATACAATGTGAACGGCCTGTCCATGCCTGGTGATGCTTTGGTGTTTACGGCCTAGTAGGGCCAGTGTGGCTTAGGCATGCCAAGTTTATGGTCAACAATAGCTTGGGGAGTGCGATGGGTCTCTCACTTCACAGTCTGAGTGATGAACTGCTTTATATGACCATGTGGACTGAGGTTAGGCTTCAGCATGGATCTAAGGTTGGAATTTGTCCCTCTGCATCTTTACTGAGATGTCTTTGTTGCACTGCTGTTGGGCTCCTTTGCAGCCTCTGTCCTGTGGTTAACAAATCTGTTCCGTACTGGCAGATTCCTGATACTAATGGCTCTTCCTCTAGGTTCATGGAACTGCTTGTGCTGATCCAACTTTCACTGGTGATTCCATGCTAGACACGTATCCATGTTTTTGTCTTTTGCACGTTCTTTCCAACACCAAAAAACTGTTTGGTTGAAAATGCCATGTACAGCTCTAATGTCATCCCATATGTGTATGTTCACACATGTTGCAGATGGCACGTTTCTTTATGCTAACCGTGAGTGTTGAGAGATATATATATATACAAGGAGAGTCTGGCAATACTGCCAAATCCTACCTTTCTGAAAATTGGGGATATATCTGTTTTCACATGTTTTTATTTCAAGACAGAGAATCAGAAAACAAAACGGGAGTTCAGCTATTTTTGTAAAAGCCTGCTACAGATAAGTGCTAGGTTATGTTAGCAATGAAACAGCAGCTTTGTCCTGCTGAGAGAAAGTGATCACAAATAGTCTCTATCGTGAAATGGCTTCTAAAACCTTTTTTTTCAGAATTTAAGACTGAATGCCTCACAGAAATGGAAGGCAGCAATGATGTCCATCCAGGACAGATCATGTTCCATGGTCTCTGGAGAGTTCTTGTCCTCACTTTTGCCTGCTAAGTTTAGGAGTTTGGTTACCTTACTCCAAAACAAAGCTGCTCTTGAAAGGTTATTCTAGTTACGTTAGTTATGCTCAACTAAGCATTAGTTATGCTGAACTAGTTATGTTGAATTAAGCCAGTTTAGGCAGTGGTTTTTTGTGGAGTTTCTGCCCACTTATAGGGAAATATACTGCAATCCTCAACCTGGGTTTCTGGTGACTCTTGAACAGTTCATCTGGACTAATGTAGTCAGTCATACAAGGTCTGGCTTTAGGCCCTCCTTCAGTACTGCTTAACCCTGTTCTGTTGTGAAGCTCTTCCAAGAGCTCTTCTCAACACCTTTGTGTAAGTGAAAATTGTGGCTTGCTCTGTGTGCCTCCTGGGTTCTTCCATCTTGTCACTCTCCTTGACGCAAAGTTTTTGATTATTTCACCTTAAGGACAGTTGAGAGTCTAGTATTAAGGAATTTGTATACAGCAAAATTAATAACCAATGAACTGGTAGCATTTTCTTTTAACTGTGACCCAGATTAGTTCTGCAGGTAGGAAACATTTTTATTGTTACCAGTAACTACTGATACTCAAAGTTAGAATCAACCTAAAGCTTCATATTGAAGGTTAATATTCAGGAAAAAGAGGAGAGGGACATCAAATTTTTTTTAAGTTCTTAACCTGTAGGTGACTGATTTTGAGAACGCAGATGGATACTTAAATGGGAGATAATGGAAGAATAGAGTTTAACTACACCTAAATATTTGGTGTAAGCAATGGCTTACAATTTATTCTTTCTTCTAAAGGAGTTGCCAGTCAAAAAGAGTCAATACTAATCACAGTAGAAAGGATATTTGACTTGGACAGAATAGTACACTTAATCACATTTTTGCTAATGCTTTACAGAATCTAAGGTTGCAAACTCCTTAATACTCATTTTTTATGACTATGCAGAAGAAGCAGATGGCTCAACATAGGTAAAAATTGAATAATTTTACTTTTCTGAAATACCTATGGTTATTCAAACATTATGAATGCAAGCACTGGTACGTAAATATCGTCTCCGAATAGGTGATCGACAGTCCTTCACTTTGTGAATCAATAAAAAAAACCTTCTATGTTCATGTCCTGTAAAAGTTCAAAGTAAAAAACAAATTAACCACTTGTTTTCCTTCCTTCTGTCCTCCGTTGCTAGGTTGTACCACTTATCACTCGCGAGGCATCCAGACCTGGAATGGAAATAACAAAGGGGATTGCAGTGCTTTCAGTTCAAGGGACTGGTGGTGTTTCACAGTAGGCTTGCCCCCCACAGCCAGCTTTAGAGAAGAGATCGGTAGCTTTTCAACTGCATAGTGTGATGTTATCAAATATTTTGAACTGTAATCTTGCAATTACTATTAATGTTGCATTAAAAGATTATTTAATGAAGGAGATCATGCAGAGAACAAGCAATATAATGGCTCCAAGCAGCTTGCCTCCCACATACCTGGAAAAACTCCCTACTGCTACAGAGGGAGGAAGAACAGTTAGTGCCAGTTCTAAACAATAGCTTTCACACTATATCTGTTAAGACCTGTTGCTTTTGGCAACAAAAAACGACTCAAAGGCACGAATTTAAATTTTTAAAAATGGTGCTCGGTGATTAAAGACAAACACGGAATATTCTAGTTTCTGCTGTGCATTGTTTAGTATTCAAAGGCAGTTGTGGAGGTGTTGGCTGTCTGGGCGTTCCTTTCCACCATGTATTGTTTAACCTCTCTATGCGTTTCAGGGCCGGATCGTGTTCTGACAAAAATGCGGGTAATTCTGAAGTAGATGCAGTTGTTCTGGTGCAAAACTTGTTGGAGTAACAGAAGAGCTAAGGCTTTAGTTCTGCTTTAGAACTGAAATGTATTTCATGTTATAAATTTATGTGTCTGTTGCTTTAGTGCTCAGTTGGCAGGACCCTAATACAGCATATCTCACTTTGCTATCTATGACGATGGCTGCCTGGCGTTTCCTTAAGCCTTCACTTCATGTGTCTGTTTTTCTCTTTGCAGCACACTGAAAGCTGAGTAAAGTGTGATGATTTTAATGCGTGGCTAAATCCAGACAAGCCAGTAGTTGCACAGGGAGTTCTAGATTACAGATACTTTCAGAAATTGGTCTACATTAAAGAGCATGTGAAACACTGGCACATTATAAACAAAGTAACACTCCTGCACCAATTAAAAAAATAATAATCAAAAGAAAAGGTTACTAGATCTGGTGAAATTACATCTATGAAGGTCTAAGGACACAGACAGGGCAAGCTTTGTAGGAAGACGACTCTTTCTTTATTTTTAATTTTTTTTTTTTTAATCCTCCAATACAGCAAAACTGGACAAATGTTCCATGCAAACTCTTCCTTGGGTCGTGCTTTGTGGATTTACTTAAGGAAAATCGTCCATACTGTTCCATCCTCCAATGAAACGGGTGTTAGAGCACAACACCGTGTTTCTGGCTTAGCAATAACCTTACAGAGGGCTGCACCTGAAACATAGTGTCATGCTCTAACACCAGCTGTCAGCGTTTTTTTTTCTGTAAACTAAAGAACATCGCCAGGCTGTGACAATGTGAACGCTTTCATATATTGATTGAATTCCTACTATCTTGCATGTCAGTACCTCACTCTATAAAGCCTGATCAGACAGTGCAAAATGGTACCATAACAACAGAGTTGAGAGTCTACCTAGTTTTGGATACCCATCCCTTTGTGTTTTACATCAATTGGGTTTTGGGTAATTAATATCTGGAGTTTCTCCGTCTTGACAATTATAGGTTGCTCTGTCCTGACTTTGTCTTTTCCTTGCATCATGGAATTTGGGCACAGGATGTCCGAAACAGCGCATTTCAATCCATACACAAGAAAGGCCAGGGATTTAACTAGCCTTTAATTCTTCACTTAGAGGGAAGTTGGACCTGCTCTGCTGGTGTGCAAATATCCAGCAGTAGTTGTAACCCAAGACCTAGCCTGGATTTCACCCTTACAGATCTCAGTGGGGTTGCTGGTGAGCACTCATCCTGTACAGAGTTAACAGGAAAACTCAATAAAAAATAAGCACCTTCACCTCTATTTTTCACAGCATTGTTCTTTTTTATCTTGTATTCTGCTCACTGTGAGTAAAGACACTGTGTGTAAAGCTATTTACACAAATTTATTACTAAGCAAAAGAAAATCTTACCACTGACAAAATCTAATTGTTAAGCTGGAGATACGAGTGTTCATTTCCGTTTCTTTACATGTTTAAAGTTCAGTGTTTCCATCCAATTCATTAAACAGTAAGCCTGCTTTCCTCTCATCTTTATTTGTGATTGCATTTACAAACCATGAATAATTAGAAATAATATTTGAAACAAAGGCCTTTGGGGCTATATCAATCAAGGAGAAAAGTGTTACTCATGAAATTTTATGGGATAAGCACAACTATCAATAGAAGATTACTCCTGCTGCACTCTTCTTTTTTTCTAAGACTCCTAGTCACATTAGAAATGCAATATTTTGCAGGAAAAGTACAACATTTTCTCAACGCACGATGTATTTTTTAAAGGAAAATAATATTGTGTTTAACCTCACAATGTCTTTGGGGGAAAGATTGGTTTAATTCAACCCCTTTTACATATGAGAAAATTGCTTAAGTGATTTTCAGGGCGTATGGCCTAGAAATGGAACTGCATGTCTTGAATGAGTTCCAGCAAATTTCATGTGCTCTTCTTTCACTGCAACTTTGTTGATACAGAGGACAAATTAATTCAGTCTTCCAAGTAAGTAGCCCTGAGTAGATTGAAAGGCTGCCTGTATCTTCCTCTATATTCATGATTTTCCATGGTATTCCACTGGGCATTGAAATCTTCAAAAAAACCCCATAAATTCATGAGCACATGAGGGCATTTTCCTGAGAACTGGCCAAATCTTTGGAATACTTGCTAGAGGGGGGAAAACGTGGTCATGGATTTCAATATTTTGAAAACTATAACCCAATTTCTTTTTGATTATTCTTTTCTATGATACATTTTTCTCAATAAACCGCTGCTGGCTATGTGTTGTCTCTCCTCATTCCTTCCCTCACCTTTATAGATTAAATAAATGGAACAGAAGAAATAAGTGGAAGAGAGCAGCAAATTATTGAAAAAAAATCATAGAAAAACATAGTGAAAGAGAAGATTGGAGAAGAAACCTGTAGCAGAACAACAGTTTTCACCATCTGTTTATAAATTCTCAAACTTAAGCAGAACACATAAAGTACACAGCAAAGAGCAGAGTAGTCCATTGTGGGAGGTGCTACTGACCTTACTCAACATCAGCCTTTCAAATACAATCTTCTTTCTTTCCTTCATGAGCTTTGGAAGATAAGCATTTGGGTTTACAGATGTGCAACCGGAGTTTTATGAGTCTATGATACTGCAGTATTTCTTTCTCTTATCAACTCAACTAGGGGAAAGAACTGGGCTTTTAAAATGACTGTCTACAACGCATTCAGCTTCCGGACACGGATGTATTTTGCCTTTGTTTCTAAGCACCATCCAGTCTTTTAAATGCATTTACAAATTAAGCTTGAATGCTAGCTTTCACCGCTCTCTGAAGTGCAACTTATTATTTCTAATGATCCCTCCTCCTCTTTGAAATGCCACTCACTTCCCTTTACTGTAACCATTAAATATAGCTAAACAAAATAAATAAATTAGAAGACTATTTCTAGCATGCAAACCTTGACAAATTTACCAGTTATATTTCAACAATTTTTCAGTTGGTAATGAAATACTCAGCTCTGTGTTCTTTATGCTACTATGCTGTATCTCATGATGAAACTTCATGAAGTTTCTTTTAAGACTGTTGGTGGCGATGTTACTGGGAATCTGTGTTAACTAATGAATGTAACATTTATAATTTATTCTAAGCAATCTAAACTGTTGTTGGAAATAGTGCCTGCTGAAGCTTTATGAATATAGTTGCAGGTATATGAATAATTTGTAACTATATATTCACTTATTAGACAAAAGTAATGGAAGTCTTGATACTAGTTCTTACTGGAGTGACACCTGTTAAAAACATCACTTTCTTTTTGAAGCAGTTGTGATATAGACAGTCAGTATTTTTCCATGAGTGTTCAACAGAAATCCTGTTTCATAGTAAAGTGTCTCTCCTCCAAATCCAAAAGAAGCAAAACGTAACCATTCTTCCATTCCTTAAATAAAAATATGCTAATCGTATGTTAATTAATTGCATTAAAATTTAAGAGGAAACATGCAATTATAGTACACAGGTGCAAAATTATTAGCCAAATTTGCAGTGTTATATACAACTTGAAAACGGAACCTCTCATCATTATTATTGGCGACCATGCAGTACTTAGATGCTTACAGTTTGCATAATGTAGTAATGAATAAGGAAAAGCTTTACATTCTGTTGGTGTTTTAATCCCTTTATTTTAATCTGTGATCTGGCTATGTCCTCTGTTTTACACAGAGGCTATGTTCTCAGTTTTTATTCTCAAGAGTTGTGGAGCTGAGATGCATAGCTTCCAGCTATTACTGAGAAGCATAGTTTGGAAAGTGAGTTTCTCAAAGTTCAGTACAGTGTTGTTATGTCAAAAGAAAGTATTTAGCACCATTTAAGTTCAGGCACACTGAATCAGGAATCTGGTATTTGTACAGGAGTTTACATATACAGATTTAATGGATGCTGCTCTCAGTTCTACACTAAGGCCAAACGCAATAATCACAAATACTGTACTCAGATCACCAGTCTAATAGTCAGTGAGATGGCATGGAGTAGAAAAGTTTTATGAATGATGTAAAACTAAGAGCCACTGAAGTTTAGGTACACATGTTGTCACTTTTGTCCTCTCCCCATGTCTGTAGAAGATTCAAGTAGGTAAGAGGACATGAACGACATAGAAACCTATGCAGTTCCATCACCTGCTTTCAGCATTCTCTCAAATCTACAGATAAGGTTCTTTTGCAAACAGTTGAAACTAATTCAGGTATGGTCATTAAAAATAATGACTGTAAAACAGGTGTGCTTCAAAAACCACATCTACCAGGACTCAGATTGATCTTGCCATAGCATAACTCTGAAGTGATGCTATTTATTCAGGTTCTGAGGATTTTGTACCCATGCAGCAGAGTGGAGAATCACAGGCAAGCTTACTTTTCTTAGCATGTCTTGCAACTTTCTGTAAAAGAGTGAGAATCTGGAGAATCACTGGCTGTAGGTGTGGGCAAGTTTGCAAATGTGCATATTTAAACTGAAACCTGAAACTTTCGTTTCTTCCAATATGACTTTGGGGAAGATCTACACACTTCTAAGTGGAGTTTATTGTAAACTTTGTTTTGGTGCAGTCAATAAATATGATTGGTTTTCCCTCTGTGAATGGATAGAGAGCTGGAAGAGTCAGGTATTACTGCTCGGTTGGTTCTGCTTTCCCTTGGCATGCTCTGTGCAGCTTTTGTTTTCTACAGACTCTTGGAACCTTTCCTGCCAATCTTTGGCATTTACATGAGGCAGTACAGACCTGAGTGGTATCCAGCCAGAGTCCCCCTTCTAAACAGACTTTCAGAATGAAATTATCCAGCCAGAGTCCCCCTTCTAAACAGATTTTCAGAATTAAACATTTAATTTTCCTGAGAAAGTGAGTTAAATTTTGCATGAGAATAGTTGTTATAAAAACTGGGCTTTGGCCTCTTCTCATTAGTCCTAGAAGAAGTTGTGAGAGTGTAGTTTATACTTTCGGAAATAATATTGACCAGTCTGTTTGCTGGTGTTTAACTCATTACCTTATTCTTCCAGAACCTGAGGTCTGCAATGTGTCTGTGCTTTCTGATCCGCCCTGTTATGACTGTCATAAAAAAATAAGATCTGCTTTTTTGCCCCTCTCACAGCTCACTTGTAAGATTTCTTTTATGTTTCTCCTACTATTTCTTCATCACTTAATAGCCTAAGGTGCATTTAATTGCAACCTAAGTAGCTTGCATTCCCTTTGCACACATTAAAGAGTAAATTCTGAATGATTGGACATAACTAGTACTTATCATAGTAAATAGCATATTCATCTTGTCCACAGTCAGACAATTTCATACTGTGCAACTTTTCTGCTTTCTGAAATGTCATCACTTAAACTGTGGCATGATTTTCCCATGAGGACCCATTGAAAAGGCCTTTCCTGAAACACAGCTTGGAAATGTAACCTGCGCGTAATATTTAAATCAATTTTATAGCACTCAAAAATTGGATGAACACGTACAATACCCACACAGTAGAGATAGTGTGCTTTTTTTTCTTTTTTTTTTTCCCTAGGAACTGGTCCTGGGTTTAATGAGTTTCTTCAGTTTTGAATTTGATTTCTATTTTGAAGTCACTTGCCTGTTTTGTAAAAGCATTTCTCTATTATTAGGCTTCGCAACTGCAGAAATAGTTACTTTCAGTTATCCCTCTGAGGTGATATACATCACAACAAAAATTGAGGTACTGCACATATCATTTCCTAACCTTGAACTGAACGGCACCAAAGCCATCCTGACGTTTAATAGTTTCTTGGATCACGACTTTGCAGGGGAAAGCTCTTCTTGCACTGGTGAAAGATGATGGGGTGTTCTTTTCAGAAAGAACTCTATGAATATGGAAAAAGGGGGAAATGAATAATCATATTTAATCTGAAATGTGTTCAATACATTTGTTTCAGCTTTTAAATGAACTAAACAGCAATGTGTCTGCAGGTAGACACATGCACTACCGTACGCAGCAGAGATGTCCTGAAAAGCCTGCTTTCATTCTTAGTGCAATATTTTATAAATCCCAGAGAAACTACCGGAAAGAGTTTCGAAAAACTCACCAGGAGGAAAAAAAATGATGAATTAATTAAAAACCACAGATCAAGTTAAAAATACAAATTGGCCAATTTCTGTCAGCTTCAAATGTGGCCATTAGAAGGATCAGCACCAGACCCCCCAGCATGGCCACTGCCGTTCCTCAGGGACGCCTGGGGAGAAACTGGCACGACTTGGACAAAACGTGACCTCAGCCACTGCCAAGTAAGGCCAGTGGGGAATTTCCCTTGAAATGCCCAGTGAATGTCAGATCATGCCAATAAAGGATTTCAGTCCAGAAATATCCATCATATGCGGGGTTCCTTGATGCATTTGAGTATATTTCTCCTGTGTAATAAAATACAAAAAGCACATACTTTTCAATTATTTTTGTTTGTAATTAGTGGAATCAAGCCACCGTATTATTTTTCTATAGCACTAAAAAGGAAGAACAAACCTGTTTTCTCTGTGGTATTTATAAACTTTCTACTAGATTAATGATTAGCAACCAACCGTTGCACACAAAAATATGACTTAGTCTGGACTGATCTGTCAGCTTCTTGGTTTGGGGTCTGGTTTGGTTTTGGGGGCAGATGTTAGACAAAGCAAAAGTGTTATTTTGTAAAACCACATATGAAGTTGCTATTGTTCCTTATTTGAAGATGGGTATCATGTCATGTTACACGTAAGCAAAAAGGGAACAAATTGTGCGTTTGTATTACGCATGTTACAAAGGCATGGTTAAATAAGTGATGGTCTTTTACTAAGGCTAAATTCTTCCTAACATTTGGAGACCTACAAAGGACAAAACTGTTTGTATGTGGTTTAGATTAACAGTATTCCCAAACTGCTGCAAGTCAATATGCTAAAACTGGCTGCTGGCTTGTACCTCCGAACCCAGCGCTGCACAGAAAAACCTGCCGCGGCGGCTGGGTTGCACCGAGGGGCTGCGAGCTGGGGATGCTTGTGGGGCCTGACCCAAATAGTCAATCACTGAAAGATCACTACAGTGTCACCTGTGGGTGTAGTTTGCATAACGCCACGTGCTGCCAGTGCAGCACAGCTTGGCTCGCACCCCTGGGCAGCGGCTGCCCCGGCAGGCTGAGCATCCTGGAGGAGTGCCAGGCTGGGGCACCCTGCCGCCTCTGGAGCCGGCTCTCGTTTTGCCTGTTTCCTTGGGTAGCTTGGAGTGCTTTACGCTTGACCTCTGATGTTAAGTTTCTATCTCCTCGGTAAAACCCAGGGAGAAGTCAGATTAATGACTTTTGCCTGTTTGTCCATTTTTGACAGGAAGCAATTATAGCTGGCGAATAATATGTGGTGTCCTATGTGTGCTTTTACTCTGTGTTTATGGTTACCGAAGGAGATTTCCTCTCAGCACACTTCCTTTCACTAAAGGAAGAACAGCCTGACGTGCAGTTAGTCCTTGCTGGTTTAGTCATTTAACCGCTGCAATATAGCACTTATTCATTTTATCTGGATTTATTTCTTCTCTCCTTTGTGCCGATAGCTGAATACCTCCAGTTGTGTGGTTATGTTTCATTAACTGGAGTTCAAGCCGTTAGTGTTCATGGCTTTAATGGAGAATCCAGTACTGAAAACAAAGGGGCCCATGATCTCCTTAGGAGCCTGGGGCTGGGAGAATTCAGAGGTAGCAAAGAGCTTCATGCAGGAATTTGTAGGAGCTGTTGTCTAGCCACAGGGCTGGAAGCCTGTGAAGTAGAAATTAGGGATGGGGTTTCCAGAAACACTAAATCGTACTCAAAGCAAAAGGTATTTATGCTTTTAAGACTCTATCTGCCATGAAAACTGCCATGGAAGTAGCTATTGCCAGCATGACATTGAACCTGAATTAGTATGCCTTGGGCTGACACTGAACACCCACAGCTATATAGCTTCTAAGCACCCATGAGTGGCTTTCTGCAAGAGATCGTGACGATGCACGGTATGTTGTCTTGCACCCTGGGGACTCTTACAATCTTTTGTAAAGTCCATGGAAACTTTGCAAACCAAAATTTGCAAAGGTTCCTAGGACTGCCAAAGCCTCCATCTCATACTCCAGAAAACACGCAGTTAGATGAGAAGAGGTTTGCACTGTATTAATTTTTTTTATTAACCACACTACTCACCCAATAATGTCAATAACCATCTTAGAAACACGGTGCTGAATAAAATCAAGGACACTGTTACTTTCTGTATCTTTGTGGTGGTGCATTTCCCCGCCCCCGCCCCCCCCAGGCTGCTCTATGATCTCAGGAATTCCCATTAGGCCTTGGCCTTCGTGTAATGAGTTGGGCAGTTAAACATCCCTTGACGTTACCAGGAACTCCTCTTGCCTAGCCAAGGTGGGGAACAAGAGTGGGGATAATTCGTCATTCCCTGTCATCCTTATCTGAATCATAGCTCGAGTGG
>NW_009221135.1:0-9658 GCF_000690835.1 Fulmarus glacialis | reverse complement strand
ATGATTCTATGATTCTATGATTCAATGCAGCATCCTCACCTATTACATATTAAAAGAGTTTCTCTACTATTAACAGAGTTACTACTCAAACTGAAAATTTAACTAATGTATTTTTGTACTTGGGCAGGCAAATCTCACAAAACCAGTGGAGTAGGCAGATGACCTGGTTTTAGACCTCATTTTTAGAACTGTTTTTAGGACCATGTTTGTAAAATTAGAATAGCTGACATAACACTTAGACACCTTTGCATTGCCACAAAAAATCCGATATTGCTTAATCAGAGTGCAGCAGATACAGATAAGAAACTGCAATTCAAAAGTCCCAGCAATTTACCTCAAATCACTTAGCTCTATATTTGGAATTCCCATCAAATGCTGTATGTCAAGTTATATTGGAAACTGCCACCATATCAGAAATGGTAGTAATAAGTGTCTATGCCAGTTTATTTCAGTGTTGAGGCTTCCATTATTCCTTATAGGCTGCGCTGATTATAACTCAGTGCTAGGTCAACATTTGTCCACTAGAGAGTCACTAAGGCTAACACATATACTTTAGAAATACTGGAGATTTAAAGAAATGTATTTCCCTGATTCTATTTGTGTATTTCCTGTGCCAAATGTGTAATGGAACATTAAGTTAGAAGTTAATTTAAAAAGAGAAAAGATGCTGTGAGAGTACAATGAAATATAGTATATTAATACCACTGTGTGTAGTTTTTATGCAAAGTGGACAGGAAGAAATGGCTGGAAAACTGCCTTCAGGGATAGAAATTGCTTGTTTTAATTCTCCATTCAGTTCTCCATTTTAAAGGTTCATTTACAGTATTTCAATAGTCCATAACTTATTCTGAAGGCACATTTATTCATTGACAAAAAAAGACTTTTTATAAAAAAAAAAAATTCAACATCATAAATAGAATTTTAATCATAGAACTATTTACTGAAGGATAGGGTAGGAAGTTTTAAAAAATACTTTGGTATATATACTTCCCTATACTATGCCTAGGGAATCTATCTGCATATATTTGTTTATGTATTAAAGCTGAGCGTGAAGTATTCAAAAGCTTGGAAGTTATAAAATTAAATGATGCTACTATACAGCCATGGTTCATTTCACCCTGGATTATGATATACTCCTTAAATATATGGCCATGCTCTCATCTTCCATTCACTGGAACTTGTAGTCTTTCTTATGTGCAGAGAATTGCGAGTACTTTCTGAATTTTTTAATGAACATTTCTTCAAATTTGCAACACTTAAACTGTGAGCCTGAGTATCATTTCCACTCCCTTAATTGTCCTCTGAATATGGAGCTATACATTTTCAATTTAGGATTTGCCATGGTTATCTTTTTTCTAATGCCGAAGTCCACAACAGTCTCAGGTTTGATGGTGTGGAACACAATAATATGTGCCTTTTTTGGAAAGTGAAATTTAAAAAACATGAATTATGAACCTGAATCCCTTGTTCAATGAAGGTAACATTCATCATACTTAATTGGAGCTATCTAAGAGTTAATGATCTTGGTTTTTTTCAATTAATGCACTTTCAAGGATTTATTTCCCCTGCCTTGTACCTCTATTAGAAGCTGGACTAAATCCCCATGTGGAGGCATTTATCTCTCACTTTCAACTATAGCAACACCTACATATTTGGTCCATAGAAGACAGCATCCTTACTATAAAAGACATATCTAACAGATGATACAAAAAGTCCAAAAGAACATTCTTGAAATTCTGTCTCTCCCTTGAACTTAGACACTTGTCTAAGGCTGGAATGTATCCTTTTTATAAATATGAGTAGGTTTTTCTTTTCTTTTAAAATGAGAGCCGCTTGTTATTATTGTGTTGTTACTCCTGCCTATATTTTGTAATACAGCAAGAGTTACACTACTTGTCCAACAAATTAGATTTGTGTTCAGTGCCCTCTTCTGCCTGAACAAATTCATACCCATCTGCTAATCTATAACGTAGGTTTGTAGCCACCTCTTCTGCAAAATCTAGCCACAGTGCAGCTGAGGATACAAAAGTCATGAACCTCAAAAAAGCAATAATAAGAAGGAGCATGACCTTGCATGCTGATGAAGGCATTCTCCTGGGTTTTACCTCATCAGTCTTCAATAAAAAATTAGTCTTGAATGAAAAATACTGAAGCACTCTTGAGCAAGGACATAAACTGAGTACTTGTTCTTTCTGAAGAATACTTCCAGCAAGAGTACCTTTATTGTTATGCTACATAATCATGCTATTTCTTTACATTCCCACAGAAAAAATATTTAATTATTTTTATAGACAAGACAGAGAGAATTTGGGTGTCTGAGAGCACACCAGGCAGTGTAAAGTATTTTATAATGCCATAGAAGATGTTGAGTTCAAATTTGTGCTCTTAGTGTGGACAACTTATCTCTGTGTCTAAATGAACCTTAGTGATTACGAAAATCAGAATTACTAACAGTAAGTACCTAGGCTGGATGTATGTATTTTATGATTTTCTTTGTTTCTTACTTCTAGAAAACACATGGCAGAAATAGATGTCTTTTTGCCTTTTTTGTCTTGTAGACTGTGTCAGAGAAGAGCCAAAATCTAATGCTGTTATGAAAGTTTAGTCTTTCTGTTTGTTTTTTCTTTCATCTAAAATGAAAGAAAAATGAAAATAATTGCAGACAAGTATGAGAAAAAAGGTAAGTCATATATGGTTAAATGGAATTTGTTTATGCTAGTTTGAACTTTTTGTTGTCGTTATATGTCATGTTTCATACAGACATATGAATGAATGAAACAGAACACCATCCTCACATAACACTGGCATTAGGAGCAATTGTAGAGGAGCAAGGAATTTCTCAGTAATGCCTATTTAATTACCTTCGAAGAAAAGGTAAAAAAATGTGGGATTTTTTAGTACAGCAGTTCCTTTGGCTCTCTGTCTAAGACCGTGGCACCATAAGGTGATGTTACCCTGAGAGATCAGTTACAGGCATATTGCACGTATTTACTATGTCTACATGTGTAACAGAAAAGCCTTTCCCAGTGGTGTATTTGTAACATATGACTAAGTGACACAACAGCACAAAATAATAAAAAAAAAAAAAAATTAAAGGTCAGATGAACATTCAGAAATCCTTATGTCAATCCAAGATCTGTGTTTCCAAGTCTGCAAAAAAACCCACAAGATCACACCATCTTCCATATTCTTGGCTAGACACTTGAAGTGGAAAAACATTCAGCTGAGATTTCAAAACCACTAGGAATGTTGTTAGTGTGACAATCATCACACATGAAGAAAAGTATTATCTATTTTCTTCTGCTAAATGTTAGCTAAACTGGTTGAAGTATCTTTGATGATGATGGCTGTTACACGTATTTTAATACTTTGGAAGCAATCAGAATGAAATTACACGTAATCCACAGATTTATTTTCTGTTTAAAACAGCTAGTCTTAGCTAACTGTACAGTTTTGTAGGTTAAAAAAGGACATTACTTAGTGTGTCAGTTAGACCAAAAAAAAAAAAAAAAAAAAAAAAAATCAACCAATGAAGGCTTGTATGTAAAATATTTATTACACAGTTAAAGAAAAGGTGTAAGGGCATATTAGCAAAGATCTACAACTTTTAAATAATCATTCTTAATACTACAAATCTTAAACGTGTACAAATTAGGTGAATCAAGTCAAGACACTAGGATACAACACCTTTATTTCTTTCACTTAAGAACTGATAGATTGGTATTGTTAAATTATGTTAATGCTTTAATGTTATGCTGTGTTATGCATAATTTATAACTCTAGTGCCAAAATGCATGAGTGTCATTCTCTTGATTAGATATTTTAAGAGCTGAGAAATCTGCAAACCCTCTGGCTGACGTTATTTTATTTAGCAAACCTCCTAATGCAATGTTGTTTTAGCATATTCACAATGAGTAGATTTTAGAAGAATGATGGATATATCAATAAGTTTTGTCATGAGGAGCGTATGTAGATAATCCATGACAGCATTAGTTACTTCAATGTATCATGTTAAAAAAACTAAAGTAGGAATAGATTATCATAGACTACTACACCTGATTAAGATGTCTCATACTTGTTTCTGTAGAATATGTAAAATTCTGTCTGTTCTACACATTTAAAGATAACAACGTAACTCTGTTAAAATTAACAGAATAAAGTGTGAAGTGTCACTTGATTCTGAATTTTAATGGTGAAACAGTGCTACTTTTTATTCAGTGAAGTCCTTCATAAGCATTTCAAGTACTGACAATTTTTTAGGGATTCTGAATCTCATTTGCAGGTGAAATAACCTACTATAATGCTGCAGAAGTAATTGAGGAGGTTTGGCAATAAAGATGGCATCAGAAGACAATTTTAAAAGACTAGGCTGCTCTAAATTTATGTCATACTTCAGGCTAGAGTGCTATGGTTTGAAGAAAACTCCTGGCTTATTGAATCCAAATGCTCTCATGAATAATTACATTATATATTCCTTTTGGTGTAACAATCATAATCCATTTTAAAACAATATAAGTTTTTTGACTCCCCTGTTGCCACTGAAAACCCATGTCAGAGCCTCATGATTCCAACAACTGGGAATGTGTAGTCTAAACTCATGCACAACTAGTCCATACCTCTCTGCCCCCAGACCACCAATTTTCTTTATTTTAAGATCTTTTCTCAACTGTTTATCTTTCTGGCCATTCTTCTTCTTAGGATAACCAAATTATGCTCTTTTTCAATCCACTCTTTATGTCTTCATTCAATTATATTCACCTTTTAGCCTTCTGAATAGAAGTGACTCAAAAAACATGTAAAATTCCAGAAGAGACATCAACAGTGTCTTATGAACCAAAAGTAATAATTCCTCTGTTTCCTGAGAAAACCTGAAACATTCTAAGGCCAAATCTGCCTTTTCATTACCTTGTGATCAATATTAATCACCCTGTGATGACTCTTCTGATGTCATCCTTTTATGATAATTTCTGAGATTACAGCAACTGCTTGTCAGTCCTTTAGTTTCTAAACATGTGACCTTGTATTTTGAACTATCAGGTTGTACTCAATTCTTATTAATCCAGGTCAATGTTCTTCCTGTTCTCCTTCTTGTTTTACACCATCTGAAATCCATTTTCTCCCCAACAAAATAGATAGGAAGGAAAAACCACAGAGCTGCAATTCATGGAATATTGTAAAAGATCAAGGTCCATGTAATCAGAATAATCCATGCAGTCTGAATGACAGTTGAAAATTGTGTTTTAAATTGTAAATACAACTAAATTGGACCAAATTATGAATCGACCAATAAGTTATTATACAAATGAACGGGTTTTTTTCTCTTAGAGAATGACAGCTTAAAGTTTTTATTGTTTACACCTGTATTCATTTCTTCTTATTTTGTGGTGTTTCTCTTGTATACATAATTTATTTTATACTTATAAAGACTTATTAAATAAGTCTTACTATCAGCAGTTCTGTCATTTAAACATCAGATAGTACCTAAATCTTTATCCAGCTATACAGAACTATTTGAAGGACTAGGAACTGAAGTATCATTTAACTAAATTTTTCATTGACTTTGGATATGACACCTGCCAGAACATGTAATGGAATATGGTTTGAAGAGGCAAGGGAGATGTGATGTGATATTTGGTGAAACTATGGTTGTGAAAAATTTATGCCTGAAGAGAAACTATATTATTCATCTAGACATAAAATGCTTTAGGAAACATGAGTATATAACTATCTCAAATACATGCTCTTCTGTGAGCTACAAGATACCTGATACTTTTGGTTGCCAAGAAGATTGAGAGATTTTTTCATCTGTCTTAGGTTTTCTCTTTACTGAGAAAGTCACATTAGATTCATTCTCACAAAAGCATTCTCCATCATGATTTTCTGACCTCTAATCTCTGTAAGGAGGAGTTACCTACAAGTACAGTTGTTGAGACAAAGATAGGCAAGTATTTTTAATTAGTTGGTTCTTCACTTAGGTTTTTATCCAGCTAACATATGTGGATGATTCCATGAATCTCAGTGTAATGATATGCCTAAGTATACTCAAGAATCAAAATAAATTTGTGTTTAGAGTGTTCAGTCTGTTTGGAAGACAACTTGTAAGGGGATGAATGGTACATATCTCTCCACCCTTCTCTTCAGGAATGAGTCCGTTATCCAAAATTTCATCAGAGTATTTCCAAACATATGAGAGTGAGCTGAACAAATCAGCTTCAGAGGACCAAAACAGAGTATTATCAGCAAGAGTGTTTCTGGAGTCCATTTCTTTCACTGGGAAGGTGAGGTTACACATGTGGTAATTTGTCATCAAGAGGGAATGAGAAAGACAATTTACTAATCCATGTTGATAATTAAAGGAGAGAAAATGATCATTAACTATAATGAAAAATGTATAGAGATGAGAACCTATAATACCTTCCAGGAATACATAAGAAGAAGTGATAAACTGTTGTATTCTTGCCCAAAGCTCAGGGGTTATAATGAGAGGGCATAGTTTTTCATGTAAATTATTGAAAGGGAGTTATCTTTCTTCAGCTTCCCGTTACACAGGTGATCCTCTCACTGTCTGCAGTGGGGAGGAAAGAGAACTCTCTTCATCCTTTCTACTAACCATCATGGAAAGCATGAAAAAATCTATCAAATTATGTCATTTTTTTCAGCTCTCTTGATCTCAGAAAAGGGAACAACCAAGTTGTTTTGGTTTCTTTTCCTGCAGTTTGATTACTTACAGTCAGGAATTACAGAGAGGATTTTTCTTATATCTCCTATTTTCCTGGATGAAATCTCTATTGTATGAGGTTGATTTTCAGGACAAAAGCAAATTAAGAGATATTTTGCACAAGCTATGGTTTCCGTTAGATGCAAGAAGAAGGGTCAAAAATTAAAGTCTCACCAAATCCATTTGGTTTTTGAACTTATGGAGTAGGGTAAAAGTCCTTCCATTTAATCTTTGAAATAAGTGAAATAGGGGAAAGAATACTCATTTTCTTATACTAGTTTGTGATTTCATAACTCCTATTTTCCATATTAATCAAAGGGAAGAAAGCTGAGTAATGAATAAACAATACCCAAACTATGTGAATACATGCATAAACATACACTGTCCTTCTTTCCCCAACTTTGAGAAATGCTGAGCAGTGGAAAAACAATCCGAATAATATCTTTATTGTGTTCTAGTTTGTATATGTCCAAGACAAGGAAGACATGCTACAGAATATAACCTATTCCAATCTCATTTTGGTATGAAACATCATGCAGAGAGATCAATAGTAATTTCATTGCAATCATTTGTCAATAGAAGTCAACAGAAGAAAAAAGTGGCAAACTTGCACTGACAATTCCACCTTCCAAAACTTTAGCTTCTATTACTATTGCTCCTGACAGCAAGCAATATTTGAAGCAGATAAAATGATGTCCTGGTTTTGGCTCGGATAGAGTTAATTTTCTTTCTAGTAGCTGCTGTGGTGCTGTGCTTTGGGTTTGGTATAAGAGGAATGTTGATGGCACATGGATGCTTTAGTTGTTGCTAAGTAGTGCTTACACTGGTTAAGGACGTTTCAGCTTCCCATGCTCTGCATGAGTGCATGAGAAGCTGGGTGGGAGCATAGCCAGGACCGCTAACCCAGCTGGCCAGCTGGGTATTCCATACCATATGACATCATGCTCAATATATAAACTAGGAGGTGTGGTCCGGGAAGGGGGAATTGTGGCTTGGGGACGGGCTGGGCATTGGTCAGCGGGTGGTGCCCTCATTGTGCGTCACCTGCTTTGTATATTCTATTATTGTTGTTGTTATTATTATTATTACTACTGTTCTACTTTGTTTTATTTCAATTATTAAACTGCTTTTATCTCAATCCACGAGTTTTCCCACTTTTGCCCTCCCGATTCTCTCCCCCATCCTACTGGAGGGGGGGGTGAGTGAGCAGCTGTGTGGTATTTATTTACTGGCTAGGGTTAAACCACAACAGTCCTTTTTGGTGCCCAACGTGGGGCTCGAAGGGTTTGAGATAACAACAGATTAACTAGAGCATATTAAGGAATTTATATCTGTTAACAGTTGCCCGTCACAATATTGATTCATTTGTTCCTGATATTAGTTTATCTGATCTGCACCACGCTCTTGTTTTTGTTGTACATGTTAAAGATTGGTGTTGGTTTTTGCAGTCTGCTGTGCTCTGCAGTGATTAGTAATGTTTTGCCTGGGAGATTTGTTATTAAAACACTGGCCTTGAGCATTATTTGGTATATGGGTTTTGTACTGAAACCGTTACTGTACTTCAGGTACCACCTCATGGAGACAATTAGCAATTATACCTCTCCTTCTGAGAGGTTTTTTATGGAGGAAATACGGAATGGCACCTTCACTACCTTCTTCTATGATGTCTTCTCCTTCGTTACAATAACTTGTCAGTATCTTAAATATCCTTAGGTAGTTAAGATACATCTATCGGTATTTCTTGGGAATATTGTTTCGGTTTTGCCTAAGGTTAATAAGCAATTTAAGAATGTCATACAGAGATCTGCTCCAAGGCTGAATAGATATGAGTAGCAGGGTGTGTGGGGTAGCATGGGCAAATGCCTAGGACGGTGGGCACCCCCAGTGTTTTGGAACTTCACCCCTGAACAAGTGCAGAATCCTGAAAAATTAGTAGAATATTTGGAAGAAGTATGCTGTCACCCTGGCCATTCTAGGGAGACACAACTCACTGTAATGTGCTGGGACCTGGCCAATGCCTACCGAGCCTTGTTCAACACTACTCAGAACCCTCAAGGGGAAGAAAAGGATCTGTATCTGATGACAAAACAACAGGCCCTGCAGCTACCCCCCACGGCAGGCATTGTGGCTACCCCAACCCCCATGGCAGGCACTGTAGCTACTCCAACCCCTGCAACAGAACCAACCCATGCCGGTATCTGTCGTCCCTACACAAAAGAGGAAGTACACAAGAAAATCAGCTCGTTTAGTAAGGGATGAAGATGAACCAGGGTCATCACGTGAACAGGAGGAGGAAGAAGCAGAACCCATAAATGAGGCGGAAACCACCCAATCCCTATTCCTGAGTGAGCTGCAAGATATGCAAAAAAAATATTTCAGGCATCGTCCAGGTAAGCACATTGTCACCTGGCTGCTCCGATGCTGGGACAACAGGGCCAGTAACCTGGAATTAGAGGGTGGGGAAGCCAAGCAGCTGGGATCCCTTTGAAGGGAAAGGGGCATCGACAAAGCAATTGGACAAGGGGCATAAACCCTCAGCCTCTGGAGTCGACTCCTGTCAGGCGTGAAGAAAAGGTATCACTTCAAGGAAGATATTATATGTCACCCAGGCAAGTGGACCACCATGGAGAAAGTATCCAGTACCTTAGGGAATTATCCATGCTGGAAGTAATTTATGATGACCTGAAAAACAAGCAATTACCCAAAGATCCAGATGAAGTCAAGTGCACCTGACCCATGTGGCGGAAGTTGGTACGGAGCGCACCAGCATCACATGCAAACTCCTTGGCAGTAATCATAGAATCATAGAATCATAGATCTACACTCGCCCAACTTGGTGTCGTCTGCAAACTTACTGAGGGAGCACTCGATCCCCTCATCCAGATCGTTGATAAAGATATTGAACAAGACTGGCCCCAAAACTGAGCCCTGGGGAACACC
>NW_009221134.1:14579-23747 GCF_000690835.1 Fulmarus glacialis | reverse complement strand
CTGCCAGGTTAAACCACGACAGTTGGGTAGACGTTCATCTCAGAATTAGGCATAAGGATGAAGCAGAGATTATTTGTGCTAAAGCCTGTAGTGAGGTACTCAACACTCCTTGAAGGAGCAGAGTTAATCAGTTGATCCATTGCAGGACTGAAGTTACATACTAGTAGATGTGAGGAGTTTTCTTCAAAGGATGTTAACATTGGTGAAACTATGCCGATAAGCAACAACTGAAGCTCTGACTTAAGCGTAAATTCCAGGAGCAACCTCTAGTTTTCAACCTTTTACCATTCATTGGTAAAAACAAATTTCGTGGTGGAATGTGCACCTCTTCAAACATTTCATATATGTAGCTCATAGTACTTCATATATGAATTTTCCTGCAGGGTGGCCTGAAGATCATAGTTTAAGAGACTGCTGAAAACTAGAGAGATTATCTGTTTTTTTGGAAAAAAGCTAAAACATAACTAAAAAGTTTGTTCTGCCAGGCAAAAATAATCTTGCAGTGCTGTCCCAGAATCTGTATTAAAATCAGTACAATATGTAATAGTAGCATGTGCATTTGCTATTTTTAAGGGTTGGACAATTCATTAACTTGTGTTTTTTGTTTTCCGAATAGATAGCAGTAGTAATGGGATCCTGTACAGCAGGAGGAGCATACGTACCCGCAATGGCTGATGAAAGTATTATTGTTGGCAAACAGGGAACAATATTCTTGGGAGGGCCACCACTGGTAAGGATACAGAAGTTTCTAGTAACATAACCACCAAAAAAATTGTGCTGCTGACAACTGTACAGCTTAAACTATTGAGACCTTTCTTGGTGAGATATTTTCAGATATTCTGTAGATTAATTTGCATTTTTTAAGTATATCTGAATGTTTATATCTTAAATTAAATCTTTTCTATCTGTTAGAGGTGTATATATAAATCAGACTTTTTTAAGGTGTTTTTATAGTACGGCTTTTAGATTGTCGTGCACATTTTAAATGATAAAAATGCTTTCTATATTCCATTATGTAGTCTCTAGGTTTGACTTGAAATTAAAAAAAAAAAATTACAAGCATGTATATTATATCTGAGTCAGGATCAGAGAACTTCAGAAGCAGAACAGATCTGCTATATTTTATGTCAGTTTACAGACAAAGGAGATGCACTTATGATGGAGTTTGTCATCATTTCCTTACTTTCTTAGTAAGGAAATTGTTTCTAAGGAAGCTGACCTGAAGAGCTCCTGTGAATTAAAACTTGCTTTATTGTGGAACTCATAGTGGAATTTGTGACTGTGCAAAATATTGTGGCATAAGACAGCTTTAAAATCATAGTAGCTTGGCTCCAGCAGAAAAGGGAGAGCTTGAGTGGGGTTTATTTTTTTAAAAACAGTGTATGTTCTAGTGTAGGCTCAGTTTTATACTGATACAAGTAATTATCTTTGCTAACAAAGGTTATTTTACTTAACACAAGCTTTATGAGAAGAAAGGAATTTCCAGTAGTAAATGTTATGTTAGTGCTAGAGCTAACAGGTAGGGCAGCACCCAGCACAACTGTTCTAGTATCAATGAAGTCTGATTGGATAAACTTGCTTTTTTGAAATAGTCAAGTATTTGTCTCATTGAACAAACTGGTCTGAGGCAGCACGTTGGCTCTGTTTTGGTTATAGTCTTTTGGGAACTTTTAGGTGTGCTTGCGGTGACAAAGCCAAGTGCAAATCAAATGTCTCTCAAAAGTCCTTCCAACTTGAGCAAGCCTAAATGGAGAAATCACCTTGTAACAGTATTGTTAATGAAGGTACTGCTCCACTCAATTCCTGTGGTAACAGAGGAGGGGGTCTGCTGGAAGTAATTTCTTTCCACCACTTAAGATACTGGGGAAAATGTAGCAGGTCCCATAAACTAAGGGAAGACAACCACTGACAGATTTTTTTTTGTTGACCAGTTCCTAAGGCACAATTGTTAATTTCCTTAAAAGCATGAAGAACTTACCTGTGATGTCATTTAGTGTTTACTTGTATAGCACTGCTCTCATTTCCACATTATGTTTTTGCTTTACTTCAGGGTTGTTTTTTCCCCACTGTGTCATCTTGATGCTAAAAGTGGATTTAACATTTTATACCCTTTTTTTTTCCCCAAAGTTCAATGTATAGATGGATTTTAAATTCCTGTGTAGCTTAAAAAAAAAAAAAAGTCTTATCATTTATGCAGACAGTTGACAAGAAGAACAAAGTATTCAGCAAGAGCAGATGAAGTAGTTAATAGCAACTGTGTCATTTAATGCTAATTTATTTACTGCTCAGTAGAATTTAGGATTCTAGAATTTCTTTGTTGGAATTTCTTTGGCAGTAATTGTTTCAAACGTCTTACCTAGGTCTCTGTTCCTTTTTATTTTGTATTAGTCCCTTTCAGCTTGTTTTTTATAGGTAAACAAAGACAAATCCTCCCTCAAAATCAAGCAATTTTCTGTAAATTTATCACTGTAATTTAGATACTAGGAGTTTCCTGGTGAAAAGTGGCATAAATATGAATGAAGATATTAGTTGAGAATAATGTTAGTTGAGTGAGTAACATTGGATGATTCATACATCTTTTCATTGAGATAAGGAAATTAGTATGATGAAAGAAATGAACTTTTACATCACACTGTTACTAGCTTGGTTATTGTGTTACAAATAACTGCCCTGGTTGCAGGAAACACCTGAGCTGTCTAAGCACAAACCCATTCTAGGTCCAGCACAGTTCATAGGCTTAGAGCCAGTAGCGTATAAAGTGACAGTACTGCCTCTGGGGCTTGCTCAGATTCAGAGTAATTTGTTGCAGAAGCTCAACTAGTAAATCTGAAAGACCTGAGCAAAGTCAGCTCTTCTGACATGGCATTGCCATTGGCAAGAGTGCTGTGCACCTTGAGTGATTCTGCTTGGAGCTATGTTAGAGCTGGAAAGGTTCATCAGACCCTGGGAGATCCCTTGGGTGCACCGAATAATGTGTCTTGGAGAGCTTACTCAAAACCAGTTTCTTTCAAGCTCCAGCATTAAGAAGGTTCAAAATAAAACAGCTAATACCCAGTAGCACCCACGAAGCTGGCTAGGAAGCTGAAAAAAAAGGAACCAGACTCTCTTGTTGTAAGAGGGTGGTAATCATTTAACATTGCAAGGGAATTTAGGTCATACATGTGTATCACTGAGATGTAGCGCAGGAGACTTTTGCCAGGATAGGCAGCTGAAACAGGGTGGTCTGAGTCAGGTCTTAAAGGGAAGACTTGGCTAGACAAGTAAGTGACTGCAAGGATGTTGTGAAGTTAGAAAGAACAGAAACTTTTCACTACTTCCAGAGGAAGATTTCACAACTATCCTCCAATTTAATTTGTTCCTTAGCAACCTGCGGATGTAATGATCCTTATCTTTGTGCGTATAGATCAAACTTTAATATCACTACCTGTCAGCTTTTCTGTTTGGTAGAGCTTTTCATATCCTCACTGAAAATATTTTGCTTGCCTTTCTCTAAGCATCAAAATTACTTCAGACTCCCATAGAAACTTCATTCAATGTTGTAGCAGATATTGTAGCCATTATTGTGTATTCTCTGTTCCCCAAAATGTCATTCCTATATGAAGAAAGTTGGATTGGATTTTATCACTCGCCTGCCTAAAACAAAACATCCTAAGGAAGTCGAAAGAAAATCCCTGCTGTTAGTTATAATTAGTCTTGGGATGTGTACGCTAAAAAAAAGTGAATTGCAGTCTAAAGTGCAAGTTTCCTTCTCCTTCTTTTCAGAAAGGTGAGGAGTAATGACTTCATGAACAGATAGATCTCAGTAGTAAGAGGAGTCACAGTAGTAGTAATATCTAAGGCCATTCTTCTGCACTCCCCCAAGCTGAGGAATCTATATCCTCACGCTTGGCAATACCACTTGTAGTAGGCTTCTCCATCCCATTCCAGAAACTTCTGATTTTCCTTCCCCAGGGAAAATTTGCCACTTTCTGTGCTCAGTGGTGAAGGAAGGTCTGGTAAAAAAGGATAAGTTTGTCAAATTCATGTATATTTGTGTGCTGGAGACTCTTCTACATGTCACCATGATCTATTATGGGAAATGCACATTTTATCTAAAGTTTGTGTTCATTTCTCCTGATGATTGCTAGCCAAAGTAGCTTGAACAGGGATTTCTTTCAAAATCCCCACATATCTTGTCAAGGCTCTATTTGCAGTCTGTTAGAATTTAATGAACTTTAAGAAAGTTAGTACTATTTAAGCTACAGTTTGTAGAATGCTCTATTGCACTGCAGTACCTGGGACAGTGGTGGAGCAAATAATCCTGGAAGCTATTTCCAAAAACACTGTGGACAAGAAGGTGACTGTGAGTATTCAGCATGGATTTACAATGGGGAAATCGGGCCTGACCAAACTGATAGTCCTCAATGCTGAGATGACTGGCTCAGTGGAAGCAGAGAGAGCAGTGGATATTGTTTATGTTTACTTTGACAAGGCTTTTGACGCTGTCTTCCATAACATCCTCAACAAACTGATGAAGTACAGACTGGGTAAATGGGCAGTGAGGTGGTAGTAAATGGGCAGAGAACTGGCTGAACTGCTGAGCTGAAGCTGGAGGTCGATCACTAGTGGTGTACCCCAGAGGTCAGTACTGGCACCAATACTGTTTAACATCTTCATTGATGACCTGGACAACAGTCCAAATTTCACCATCAGCAAATTTGCAGATGATGAAACCCTGTGAGGAGTGGTTAATAGAGCAGATGATTGTGCTGCCTCTCAGAGGGACCTCAACAGGCTGGAGAAGGGGGCTGAACGGAACCTTCTGAAGTTAAACACAGCGGGCAAGTGCTCCTTGGAAGGAATAATTCTGGGCACTGGAACAGGCTGGGGACCAACCAATTGGGAAGATGCTTGGCAGAAAAGGCACTGTAGGTCCTGGTGGACACCAAGTTGAACATGAGCCAGCAATGTGCCCTTGCAGCAAATGCCAGCAACATCCTGGGCGTGCATTAGGGAGAGTGTTTCCAGCAAGTCAAGGGTGGTGATCCTTCCCATCTGCTCAGCCCTCGTAAGACACATTTGGGGTGCTAGGTCCAGCTCTGGGCTCTCCAGACCAAGAAAGACATGGACATACTCGAGTGAGTCAGTGAAGGTACACGAAGATGATGAAGGGACTGGAGCATCTGTGTTATGAGGAGAGGCTGAGAGAGCTGGGACTTTTCAGCCTGGTGAAGAGGTGTCTCAGAGGGAGCGTGTCCATGTGTATGAATACCTTGCAGTGGGGAGTAAAGACAGTAGAGCCAGACTTCTCATTGGTGCCCAGTGACAGGTTAGGAGGCTACAGGACACAAACTGAAATACAGGAAATTCTATTTAGATGTAAGGAAACATTTTTTTACTGCAAGGGTGGTCACACTGAACCAGGTTGTCCAGAGAGGTTGTAGAGTCTCCATCCTTGGAGGTATTCAAAACTCGACTGTACGTGGTCATGAGCAACCTCCTCTGGTTGACCCTGCTTTGAGCAGGGGAGTTAAACTAGACAATATCCCTGGGTGGCTGACAGACTCCACAACTGCAATTCTGTGATTTGGAGAAGGAAAACTTTACCTCTGCGGAAGAGGGAAAAAAGCCATTTTTGTAAAGTTTATTAAAACGAGTGTCTAGATTTCTGTGCTAATAGAAATCAGTGCTCTATTCGCATTTGTTCCAAGGTCTGCAGTAGTCGCAGAATCACAATGTTACAACTGCATACTGTGTCAGACACGTAAAGAGAGACGTATAGAATTACTTCATAGAATCACAGAATAGAGTCATTTAGGTTGGAATAGACCCTTAAGATCAAGTCCAACCGTAAACCTAACACTGCCAACTCCACCACTAAACCATGTACCTAAGCGCCACATCTACACATCTGTTGAATACCTCCAGGGACAGTGACTCAACCACTTCCCTGGGCAGCCTGTTCCAGTGCTTGATAACCCTTTCAGTGAAGAAATTTTTCCTAATTTATCTTAAAAGTATGTTCTTCTGTTTGTTGTTTAATGAAGACTCAAGTTAATTATGTCTCTGACAGAAACTTTTCATCAATTAGTATCAGAATGCCACACCTTCATATTACATGGGTAGCCATTCAGATTTAAAAGCAAAAATCCTATTAGTGAAGAAATATCTATACTTAATTCTACAAACGTGACAGTTTGGAAGAGTGCATGCATGTGTGTATATATATATATTTATGTATTTAGAGTGCTTTGGTTTTAGACATGAAACTTGGAAACTGAAATCTGTTTTGGAAGTGATGATAGTTTTCTCTTCCCTTGTCTCTTACACTACCTCTGTACTCTCCATGCGTGATGAATAATGGTTTCACCAGATTGCAAGGAATCCTCTTCAAAGCAGTTACAGTACAGTGAAAATGCATCAGGAAGGGTTTTTTTACCATGCAGTAAATGATACTGCTTTGTTATAAGAAGGAGTTCCCTCACTCTCGAATTATCCTGTCAGGTCTAAGGTTTGACAGATCTAGGATTTAGATTGTGCATTTGAAGTATTTTTATGGAGACATCATACTTGATCCAAACAGTTTTATGACATTAATATGCTATTTTTAAAAAAATTATTCTTACTAATTTGTTGTGTGTTTAATGGAAGGTTTAGAAAATAAAAACTGCTAATGACTATTTTATGGTTAATACTGAAATAAGTAAGTTAAAATTCATAGAAGAAGAGTTTGTGTAGAGAAAGCAAAGTTGAAGAATGCTAAGTTTCAACTGACGTTTGTTTGAAACAATGTAGGAAAGTATCACGTTTGAAATTGCTTGTTAAATGCGAAAAAAATCTTCATGAAAATGCATGTTAATAAATGTAAAGGGTGTGTAGGTATACTCACACTAATAATGGACATAGCAATAAACACAACAGTGGAGAATCTTTCTCAATAAAAACTACATATTAATGCTAGAATAAGGATACAAAGTCAGAGAAATTAAGTAATTTTGACAGGATTCTGTGTTGTCACATTTTAAATGCTCTGAGGGAGAGTAACTGAGGAAATATTATTAATGAAGAAGCATTTTGCAAAGATCTCTTTTATTGCTATAACTAAACCAGCATAAATATTAATGCAAGACAAGTGTCAACTCTAAAGCTCATTTTCCTTTTCTTGTGGTAGGTTAAAGCAGCAACAGGTGAAGAGGTATCAGCAGAGGATCTTGGAGGGGCAGATCTTCACTGCAGGTTTAAAGAAATATTTTCTCAGAGTTAATTTCTTCCATCCTTTAGACTTTAGTAGGGTGTATTTTATTTTATTTTATTAATTCATATTTAGATCTTTTTTAAACTATATTTACATTTTTAAAATTAATACTTTCTGTGTCCTTATCTGGTGTTGATGAATCATTTTATTGTTAGAGTAGCATAGTTACCTTATGTTACTCTAGTTAGAATCTTGTTTCCTTCATTTACTACTTTAAAAGACTTACATGTCTAATACAGCATCACACATAATGTGGAGGACTTTTCTATACTGTTTAACACTGAGTGTTAATAGAACAATACACATTGAGAAAGATAATATATTTTGCAGATTGTGTCTTTCTTACTGTCAGTTAGAACTTACTATAAACAAGATGAAAATAGCTTATGTTTTTTGTAGGAGAATACTTGTTAATCAAAACAAAGAATTTACGCACTTTCTAGTTCTAAATGAAAAGAATAGTAAACAAAGTTAGGTATTACTGTACAATAAGTAAAGTATTACTGTACAATAAATGCTTAATTTTTACTTAAATTTAGTGAAGTGAATAAAGAATTCTTTTTAAGGGCAGTTCAAAACATTTCTGTAAACATGTGTTTTCTTTATAATTTCAAATTAATTTAATTTCCATTTGAACAATGTTTGTCATCTCTTATATTGTCATTTAGTTTTTTTACTTCCTAGAGTTGGTATTTTATGTCATGTCTGATAACTTGAATGTACTGTTTCAAAGAAAAGTTCAGGCATGGGTTTTATTTTGAAAGTAATTTCATAACAAAATGTGGAGAGCTGTATTGTAGCATCTATATTTTAAAGATAAATATATTCTAAAGTCTTAAAGGTTTTTAAAACCTCAGATTTTCATTGTCAGATTTTTTTTTTTTTAAGTCTTCATATTGCTATTGTTACTTATATACAGAAAATCTGGTGTAACAGATCATTATGCTTTGGATGACAATCACGCGATTCATCTAGCAAGGAAAGCTGTAAGAAGTTTAAATCTCCAAAAGAAAGTAGACGTAAGTGTATAGAATCTGAAAACGCTGCATTGTTTAAATTAGGAATGCTTTTCTTCACCTGATTCATACAACACGTATTTTATCTCTGGCTTCAGACACTTTGAAAATGGAAGTTATGGTTCTTGTCTTTAAAGATTTCTCTAATGTTTCTTTTTTTTTGCATTATTCCCAATAAAATCACTGGGATTACATGCAAGAGTAAAGCAACTAGAACAGTGCTTCAGAATCACAGAATTGCGCTTTAAGATAAACCCAATCTTGCAAGGTGCTTAATATAATTTTAAGCCCACATGATCATTCCCATGGACTTAAAATTAGATACCTGCTAAAGTATCTTTTGGAATACACATTTTCTATTATTATTAATGAAAGGTATAAAACTGAGGGGATAGACCTAAATCATGTCATTGTATTGTATTGTATTGTATTGATTAAAAAATTCCTTGTAGAAAACAGAATGGATAACATATGGGGGAGGAATTGCCTTAACTTATTTTGGCAGGAGACGTGAGAGGGCGAATTGAAGATTAAAGCTCAGCAGCTGAAGGAAGGCAAGATGTGGTATTCAGTTGCGTGGCAAAAATCTTCATTGGTTTTTCAGAATACTACCTGCCTAACAGGGCACAGGGGGAAAGTAAGCAAATGGGAGGACATGCGTAATTTTTGATAACGTGGAAGAAGTGGAGCACGTATGGAGGTATACACAGGAGTAGAAAGAAAGGTAACAGTAAGTGAGAAAGTGTTACCAACCTTCAGTTTAAGAAATTTGATCTTTATGCAAAATGAGGACAAGCCAGTACAGGCATTTTGGTGTGGTTGGTGAAGAAGAAGGCTGTGCTCAAAGCAGTTGCAAAATTAATTGGTGTTTGGTTTTTTAAGTTATAATGTGGACTAATAATTAAATTGCACAGGTAA
>NW_009221134.1:2747-14561 GCF_000690835.1 Fulmarus glacialis | reverse complement strand
ATGAAATGTATGGAATTGTTGGTGACCAGCTAAAAAGAAACTTCGATGTCAAAGAGGTATGAATATAAATGCAAGATCTGCATGCCTATACATGCATGCACTCAGTTTTCTTGCAGGAAATCACTCTTTATATCATCATGGTTTGTCTACAGAAATCTGATTTGGGGTATATAGTGAATATTTAAATTTCATAACACCTTGTAACATATTTTTTTGTATTTTTGTCCAGCGGATCCATTGCAATGGCAATGACATGTTGAAAATATAATACTTTTTGGTTATACTTTTAAGAAGGATGAGCAAGGATGAGAGATTGATAACATTCTGAAAAAGCTGCCAGAAAATAGGGAACGTTGCGTTGGCAGAGCATTCTATAGATTTGCTGAGTGATGTGATAGCTTTCTTTTTTTGTTACTCTTGTGAAAGTAAAGGTCAAATATTTAAAAATTTATGGAGTATAAGCACCTCAAATAATTCAGTGCTCTCCCAACCACATACAGAGACTATTGTACTCTGCTGCAGGTCTAGTGTAATTATTTGCCTCGGTACCTTCATCCGAGACCACATCCTGTCTCATATTTTGCGCAGATCCCATATTCATCCCAATACCAACCAAGTATTTATTTTAGGAAGAGCCTTAATATGTACCTTTCTTAAAATACTTTGTCAGAAATTACTAGGATTTGCTTTGCACTAAGGGAAAAAATGATGAACACTTTTATTGAGTCACACTTACACTACACTCTTGAAAGTTTAATAGCTTGGATTTATGTTCTTTTAAAGTTGAAATAAATATCTTGTGGCAAATGTCTTGCTAGCAACTGATCTATATTTATATGAAATGGCTCCTTTGCATCTCAGAGAAACCTCAGAACAGATCTTCCATTATTTTTGTATGTCACAAACTTAAGCAAAGCTGAAAATAAAGTTATCTCTAAGAAACTGACTCATGGCTGTATATGTTTTTCTCTTTATAAATGTGAGTCTATTGATTAATGTTTAATATAACCAGAGGTAGCAGTTTTTCTTTGAAATTTAGCTAATCAGGAAAACTTTGTTCCTGTATAATTTAAACTATTCAGTTAGAATATTCTTAATCTTGAAATTCCATTTTTTATAAACATGTAGATAAATCACACTTTAAAAAGTAATTGGGCTTTGCCTGCCATCCAGATTATTTATATGGTGGACTGCTTGATGGTCTCTAAATGAAAAGCATTTATTTTAAGTTATGTGTTAGCATGGCTTTTCTTTCTAAACAAATTAAAAACTGTGAAGGATTAGGAATTTAATTTTATTTTTCTATTTTTTCTTAAGGTCATTGCTAGAATTGTAGATGGAAGTAAATTTGATGAATTCAAAGCCTTGTATGGGGATACTTTAATTACAGGTATTTAGAAATATATTATAATTATTCTATATATGTTCCGACTGGTTTTATAGTTGGATTCATTCTGTTTGGCTCACCCATTGATATATTATAATTATTCTATATATGTTCCCACTGGTTTTATAGTTGGATTCATTCTGTTTGGCTCACCCATTGGTATTTTTAATAAAGTTTTTCTTCAAAAGAATAGCAGTTTCTGTTACCAAGAGAAAGAGTTGCCTTTATATTCTATGGTAAAATAAATATATGTGAAAATTTACGAATTTATCTTTTTCCTTCAGGATTTGCAAGAATATTTGGTTATCCAGTAGGAATTATTGGAAACAATGGAGTTCTTTTCTCAGAGTCAGCAAAAAAGGTAAATAAATAGGTTATTAGCTTCTTTGACATCGAGAAACAAAACTTCTGATGGATAACTTGCTCTTGAAATGAGGAACTTTTTTGAATAATGGAAGTGGACTGGCTCCACGTTTTTCATGTAAACATGAAATAGCTTAATACGCTGTAAAAATAATTGATCATATTTTAGAAACAGTGCTATGTAGATTTTCTGATATGCAGTAGATAGGTCAATAAGAAAATACAGTTAGAAAAACAGCATTTGAATTTGTGTGACTACAACACAGTTGAAATAGTATATCTTGAAACTTACAGCTATTACAAGAAAAGTCCAAGCTGATTGCATAAAATACCCTATTAGTTATAATTCCTAACCTCTGTGATTCCTAACTGAAACTGTGATACACTGCTATAAATCACATCATTGTTTTTGTAATAACAGGGCAATTTCAAACCTGGATTCCAGTATTCAGTTCATTAGTTTACCAGAGATTTAATTTTTATACTTTGCTGCGGCAGGTCCTAGCTTAGACTAGTGAGTGAAAGCAGTCTCCTAAAATCTGTGAACTAAATACCTGTTTTGTGAATTAAAGAGCATCTTTGATGGAATATTGTGATTGCATTACAGTTGACAGTGCTTTACAGATTGGGCTTGCAGGATTGGTGGTGATAAAGAATTTCTGGGTATGGCAGGGTGGTTACTTACCTTGATCTATGTTGTTGAGTTTAGTTCTTTATTTTTTCAAGAAACTACTGTCAGTTGAATTTTTTGTAATAGCAATTACATATGGTAGTTTTGTTCTAGCAGGCTCCTCAAACTAATGGTGAGGAAATCAGTATTGAAAATCTATAGGAAAAAGGAAGCCCTGATGAGATATTTGGAGGAAGGAAGTAATTTTACTTGATTTATTGCTGTAATAAAATAATACACGAAATTGAGTTTCATGTACTGAAGGAATACTTTCATCTTGTAGCACTGCAGTAAGTGGCATTGTTTTCAGCTAGCATTTGTTTTAACACAGTTATTTCCAAGCTGAAAATAACTCTTTCAGTATTTCTAATACTTTCAGTATTTTTCTGATAATTTAGTGCTGCAACTTTTTTCCTACCAATGAAAAAAAATGTAAGGAATCTTCTTCTGCTGACTTTTGCTGGCCTATCAATTCTGTAAGAGGAGATGGTCTAATTTCACTTGTTTCAGTTCTAGAGAGGCCTTTGTAGATGATGTTGCTTCTTTAAGCATCATAATCTTACAAACAATATTCTTTGTCTTTTCTTTTCCATTTTTGTAATGAGTTGTGGCACATCTTTTTCCCATGATCATCACTATGCTTTTCGAGTGCTTCTCTGAAAAAGCTGGCTAAAGATGATGCTTTATGATTTTTCTCTTTTTTTGTTTTCTTTTTGTAAATTTTGCTGCTTTTGTATTGTGAAGAGGTTAGAGGTTTTTTCAATTGCTGTGCTACATACCTTTTTTTTTTACCACCGGCAATGTGTAAATAACCTGAGGAACTTCATTGATTTAGATTATTTCTGGTTGAAACAGAAGCTTGGAATCTACTATTTGTGTCTTTGCTAGGAAAATGGTCTTTTCCTAGAAAATGGGGAGAGGGCGTCTGCCCTGAGAAATAAGAGTGTTACAGCATATGGCAGGGCCATGAGCAAATACGGTATGTGGGCCTTTCCCAATTTCAGAGAATAATTTTCTTTTGTACAGGAAGTGGGGAGATATTTTTTTTTGACTGGTTGTCTTAATTTCCACGACACAGTCTTAGGAAACTCGATGTCAGATTCCACGCTGCAAAGATGTCTTTGGTTTAACTACGTATTGGCTGAATCAAAACAGTTGAGCTTTTCAGTATCAGCAGTAATTCTTTTAATATTATTTCTGCTTTACCCTTGAACTCACACATTTTTGGCATTTTCTTAGTTCTACTAGAGTGAATGCATGTTTTGCAGTTGACTTTGGATGAAGCAGAATTAGTACAGCACTTCATGATGCAAATACTCCCATGGACTTCAATGGAAGGAGACTTGTCACAGACTTCAGAGTGCTGTAGTGATAGCTTCAGTGATCCAGCTTTAATGGTGCTTTTTTTTTCTCTTTCCTCTCCACAGGGTACACATTTTATCCAGTTGTGTTGCCAGAGAAATATTCCCATTGTGTTTTTGCAGAATATTACAGGTGAATAAGCTCAGTATTTTGAGGTTTCACTATGTTATAGGCTTTGCTGTTAGCTGTTGAGGCTATGACTTCTAGACAGCATCTTGTGTGCTTTGTTGTACTTGACACCTCCAGCCTGTTCTGAAATCAGCCTGTCAGCAGCTGGTGAAGGCCTTGTCTTATGATTTGTTCTTCAGTTTTTTCTGCATGTGCTATAAAGCACGTAGTATGACATATAGCACAGTATAATAATATAAAGTTAGTGAGCCTTCTTTTTCATGTTGTAATTCTTCAGGTTTTATGGTTGGTAGAGAATATGAAGCTGGAGGGATAGCAAAAGATGGTGCCAAGATGGTAACTGCTGTAGCTTGTGCCAGTGTACCTAAAATAACAGTGATTATTGGTGGTTCTTATGGAGCTGGAAACTATGGGATGTGTGGAAGAGCATATAGGTAAGTGTTACTTCACATTATGACAGGAGATAACACTAAGTTAAGAGAACAGAACCTTGAAGTACCATTCTGAAAAACTCTCTAAACTCTTGCAGAAGCTGTGCTATTTGGAAAATGAAACAGTTTTCAGTGAATACAGTCATAAGTAAATAACAACCTGACAAACTTGTAGATATTGATAGACTCATGATTAACCTTGAGTTAGGTGACGGAGGAGATCTTCTAACATGTAAATGTGTTGGCATGTTTTTCTTCCATTTTAGCTCTTGGAGGAAAAATTGTACAGTCCTAAACAATCATTAGGCAGTATGGGCTGGTCCTTTATTCTGCATTCATATGAAGAGTACCAGCTTGCATAAAAAAATCTTTACTCACTTTAATGAGCCTGTTTTTATGAGTAATGTTTGCAGAACCCCTAGGATTTTATTTTTTACCCTTTGGACATGACTCATATATATTTTTTTCTCATTTTTCAAGGTCCCTGATACTATTGAACTTGGTGATATTTTTAAAGAGAAAAATTCCTGGGGGGTGTGTGAGATGAAAAGACTCAAGAAAGAGAGAAATACATTTTTAAGGTGCTTGAATACAGGAAATGAGCAGAATTTTCACATTTTCAAACATAATGCTGCAAGCATTGAAGTACATTAATTTGCATTCTTTAAAAACCAATACATTGTAAGATTTTCGTGCATAAAAATGAATTCTTAGCTGAGTGAGAATTAGTTCTTTACTAGGAAATAACGCAATGTCTTATTTTAATATTTAATATGTATTTTTTCAGTCCAAGATTTCTTTATGTGTGGCCAAATGCTCGCATATCGGTGATGGGAGGGGAACAAGCTGCAACTGTTCTAGCTACAATAGCTAAGGACCAAAAAGCAAGGGAGGGAAAACAGGTACATCTTTCCTCTTTCATTTGCAGAAATGTCATTATCATTTACTCTTTCATTGGAGTTGCTCACTTTAAGAGCTAGGAGAGGATGTTACAGAGTGAGACACCAATCAACTATTGTTCTCCCAGTGCCACCTAGTGCACTTACAAACATGAAGCATTTGTGAAATGTTATTGTTTACATCTTCTAAATGTGAAGATCATTCATGACATTTCTTGTCTTTGCTTAAAAAGAGGAGTATTTCTCATATCATCATCTTTCTGTATTTTGTGCACCAGATTATTAGTTATGCCCAAGATAAGCAGCCAGGGATCGCCCTGGTTTGGGAGCATGAGGAGAAATATGTCAGAACAAAGTGTCTTTTCAATTATTTTTGAAGTAGGCAGTTTTATAGAAAGCTGATCTTCAAATTGTTCGGTGACTGAGAATTACGAAACTTGTAACAGCAGAAGCCTGTAGAGGTTTGGAAAAGGTTTTGACTCATTTCAACATTTTAATTTAAAATTAGTGGTATTTTGCTTAATAATCTTTTCTAGTTTCTCAGTACACACTTTTCTGCTGTGTTTTTTAAATGACATGGTTTATGTTTGTACTGGTGCCTTGGTCCCCTAAGAAGTGATTTTATTGTGATGTCTTAAAATTGCTTGTATTTATCATGAGTAGTTATTCAGAATAATGAAGCGGTATGTACATGTTATCTCAACAGTTCTTTTTTATACACTTTACTTGGGCTTTCTGTGGATAGGATATATTCACCCTCATCTCTCTCTGTTGTAATTTCCCAAATCCCTAAGATGGGCAAGATGATAGCCAGAAAGAAGTTGAGAAATGTAATTGTAGTTAATGTCAGTAAAATGTGTTAGAAACTTGAAAATTTTCTGAATTACACTGGTGACCACTCTGGATCATAGAGAAATCCAGTGTTAGAATAGCACAGACTTGTTCTATTAAGAAATGTTGCCAAAGGCAACTCAGAACGCGGTTTATTCAGTACAGTAGTTCCAGTAATTTTTCAGATGCTAATTCCCAATTATTCTTACACTCAGTTAAGTATATTTTCACTCTCCTTTTCCCACTCACCCATTTTGAAAAGTGGTATTTTAATTTCATTGTCAAATATGCTAAATTGATAACTATGTGTAAAAAGGGGGAAAAACTTTGGGGAGATCATTTAGGCAGTTTCTTCAAGTTTGATGCTGCATATAAAGCTCTGCTGTCATTGTGAAAGAAAATGTTAAAGAGTGTCTTATCTGTGCTTGTTTATTTGCCTGGTTTTTTAGTTATCTGAGGCAGATGAAGCAGCTTTGAAGGAGCCAATCATTAGGAGGTTCGAGGAGGAAGGAAACCCTTACTATTCCAGTGCAAGGTAACATATAAATGACTTTTCCAAAACTTAATTGTAATCACAGGACATAACAATAACATCTGTATCGTAGTGTTGAAGAACAGCAGAACAAAGAAATCTGGAACAAAGTAATGATATGGTAGCATGGAGTTTATGTTCTATGTATTTTATTCTGGGTAAGTTTTATATCATTCTTGCCAGTGCAGTATCTGGTCACCTTTCTAAAGTCCATTGAACAGCGTAATGAGTGGCTGCATGTGTGTTAGGAAAAATTCATGCTAGTGGGATTCTGCAAGTATAAGAGGCCACTGGTAAAAGAGAACTTTCTGGAGGATCTGAAGCCATTTGCAATCAGGGCATCAGGTCGTGATCTTGGTAGTTGACTGTATTGGATGATAGCAGTTTGGATAGGGCATTAGCTGATAGATGCAGCATATTCATGTTTTTTGAGAAGTCCTTTGCAGCATTTTGTGCTCAGGTTAATGGTTAGTAAATGCCCAGAAACTCATTAGGCTAATGAAGCAAGGTGGCATCCTGGAGTGTTACTTCTGGCAACTAGCTTGGAGGCTTTCTTGGCTTCTGATTGTTACTCAACATGAGTTTCACCCTGTCTGTACTAATCTTCCTGCACATTTTTCTGCTTGTGGTATCCAAAAGCTAATTCTCCATTTTTAGCTGCTAATGATGGTGGAGGGTAGCACGTAGTAACAGAGCTTTACTGTGCCTCTGTGGCTTCTCATTTTGCAGAAAGAATATTAGTCTCATACAACTGTGGAGTCTGCTGTATGTATGCTTTTGTGTAGCTGAATTAGAATTACTGATGGTTTTCTTACCTGCAAGCTGGGAAGTCTGGAAACAAACTGAGTACAGAGTGGGTGGGATATGATAAATCTTGATGTGGGCATCATGGGCAGAAATTATGTGAACAGGTGGGTGCGAGATACTCTGTCAGTGTCATAGAGATGCCAATAAGGGAAGGAGTTTGAGGGCCTTTTTGTCTAACTTGATACCTGCTTAATCTCATGTGTGACAAATTTGATAAAGCATAGCTGTAGCAGCATAGCATCAGTGAGCTCCTTTATGAATTTCTGTCATGATCTGAAGGAAGATATAAAATTAATGGTAGCTTTTCCTCTGTTTTCTGTTGGGACAGTGGAATGAACTTAACTGAAAAATTGTACCTAGGGAATCCATGTTCGTTTTAATGTTTAATCAAATGAGTGCGTTCATCACATGGAAGCTCTTGCCATTTTGCCCTGGCTGGTGCTGTGATGGGATAAGTATTCTCAGTAGGATGTGCAGCACAGGGTTTGTGTTGTCATCTAGGCAGATTTTAGTGGTGCAGTCATATAGCATGTGGGTCATGGATTTAGGGAGGGTTTTAGTCTCGTCAGTGTTTGCTCTTTGCTTGTGGCAGAGGCCGATGTGTTAGTCATGGAGAGAGTCATAGATATTCTCAACTTCTTGAAGTTTTATGCATGTGTGCAACCCCACTGCTACAAAGTTACAGTTTATTGGAGTTTTTACATATAATTGATTGTGAAATCCTGAATTGTTATTGACATGGGCTTTCTGGTGGCACACTGGTTTTGATTTTTTTTTTTTAAATCTTTTTAATAGTTTTAAATTTCATAAGGATTTACCAAATTGAGAGATGGTGTCAACTGTTAAAAACTTTTGTGCTATCTCTTTTAGTACTCCTTGAAGATCAAGCCTAGTACCTGTGTCACAAAACCTTGTGCCCTGAAGCAAGAAGGGAAAATGAAGACATATATTGTCATTTTTTATAACTGGATTTTAAGAGAAGAATTTTCCACTGATAACATTAAAAAAATGAGTCAAACTGTCTGTATTTAAAATACAGATTCTCCTCCTACCATGGAGGAGAAGATGAATGGTTTGATTTCCCCACACACACACACTTGCTTTTTTTCACATGTTCACTGGAAACACAGTCCTAGTCTCTTTGTACTCATGATTGAAAATAATTGGATTTATTTAACATTCAATATATTCAGTATGTTAGCGATATAAAAACTTGTCCTCTCCCAAAAACCAATAGACTGTTGTCAATATTTACAATAGTAAGTTACTAATCTGCAAGAAAGTAGTTTTACATGTAAGATTAAGGTTAGAATTTTAAAAAGTCAGATTCTAAATTTTTAATAATGTCCAGTGATTTTTAGACATGAAACTTGAGTATTTAACACCAGCTTTGTGCTCTCTACTGAGCAACTTTTACCAGTTTATTTTCCAGAATATCTGGCCATTTTGTGAAGTTAGGTTGCAAATCCAGAAGGCACCTCAGTAAATAGCTTAAGTTTGCCTAGCTTCGGGGTTAGGAAGTGCTCTTAATGCTAGGTGTCCTGTCCTTCATTTAAAAAAGCAGGGTAGTTACGTACTTCTTATTGTTCCTGTAGCTTGGAAGTGAAACTTAACGTGCACAGATGTGAGCTGGCTGAGAAATAGCGTGGGTCAGGGTTGCATGTGGTTGAGTGCACTCAAGCTAATAAGCCCAGCTGAAGTCAGATGTCAGAACTGAAATCTCGCAGAGGTTCATCTGGCTAAAAGCAATGAAAGGGAAATGCCCCTTTTCACTGAGGAGTGCTTGTGAGAACAGTGTGTGACTGGCTCAGGTTAAGACAGTCCAGGCTGGTTTCTCTCTCTCTTCAATCCATGCAGGTACAGTCTGCGTTGTCTAGGAGTTCTTAATTGCTTTCTGCTGCCTTGTAGAGATAATTGTGTATATCAGTAGATATTCTTATGTTTTCTGCCCTGATTTCATGCCTTGCTGCCAATATTATCACGTGTGTGCCTTTTCCTTCATTTATTGCTAATTCCTAAGCAAGATCTCAAACCGATAGTTCAAAAGTTTTTATTACTGTAGAGTAGGCTGTCCAAGCAGAAGCAATGAGATGAAGTAGAATTACAGTTTTTGCAGCAAGTAATGTACCTGAGGGAGGGATTTAGCCACCTTGTACCTTGGAGCCAACCCATTTGTCAGCCAACACCAGCAGCTGCTTATTGGCAAGCATTCACCATAGGTCAGAGGGAAGAAGTAACCTGTTCCCTTTCCTCTAAAGGATGCTTCCTGTCTGGTCCGAAGTGTGGTAAAAAAAAGTTGATCATCAGCCAAACGTCAGGGTGCTGTACTGAATCTGGATAGCCTTGGTTTTGTCAGATGCTAACTAGATCCCTCCACCAAAAAGGCCAACAAGAAAAGTCCAACGAACAGCTTTGCATTACTGAGAGGAAAGAATGATAGATGGGCAGAAAAACTGCTGTCCGTGTTACTGCTCGGATGCAGCCCATTTGGAGGCTTGCTCACACTGTCCTCTGGCTAAAATATGGGGACCAGTTTGCCTCACCCCTAATGTCCATTGAGATTGATGTGACCGTTCCAGTTGACCTCATTAGGCTTTGAATCAAGCTTTTAGCGGTAATAATGAGAGCGAAAGAAAATACCCTAATGATCTTAAAATACAAGCAAATTTCCCTATTTACTCTGCTTATATAATTTTGCTTATAAATTATAACTTGTTATATGTACAGGATGGCAATACTGTTCCCTGCAGTTGTATTTTCTAATCAAACTTTAATCAATTATTTGATTAGAACCTTTCACAGTGAGGAGTCTTAATTAACGGGAGTCATTAGGCAGCACCCTTTTTAATGAGTTACATTAATCTGCTTACAGGTTTCTAAAAGGATTTCAGCGGTTTGCATCATAACAAATCACATGAGCATTTTACTTCTGGGGACTTTATTTCTTTTACTCACAGTGTCTCGGTTACAAATATTTTATGAGTGTTGTTGTGACTCATGTTCTAGCAATGGGGTTTTAATAGTTTAATTATTAATGTTACATCCCAGTAGAGAATGTAGTTTTCTTTAAACAAAGAGAAGCAGAAGCCAGGAGTGACCATATGAAAGCAGCTTGACTTCCATGCAACCTAAAATCTTTGTGGTTGTCAAGATAAGTTAATTATTGTGTTACAAAAAAACAAATCTGCAATTAAAATGTGCTTCATGTTTGGAAGTGTTTATTAGAGTGGTAGTCACTATGAAGTTGCAGCTTAGAAGGTACCACATTAAGTTGGTGATTCTTTTTGATTCAGTTCATCCCTGCCCTCCCCAGGCCCTTAGCAGATTTATTAAACACTTTTAAGAAGTATGAATTCCTTCATTCAATTCCAATGTGTTTCATAAATAAAAAAGTTAATTGCAAGTCTTCATTAAAAAAAGTTGATTTGCAGAGTAAACAAACCTGTAACAGTCAAAAAAACCGAATTTGCCTAAAAATAGAAATTACTATTTTTGAGATTGTTCTTACAGTTGTTTTTTTCACAATCCTAAGAAAACAAAGGGATTGTGGTTGATTTGAAATCACAAAACTACTTTGCTTTTCACTATTAGTAGGGATCTTCTCCATCTCTTCAGCGGATTAATCTGATTCAGTCCCAAAAAAGAAATGGCATAATTTTGCCCAATTAACAGCAAAGACTTCCCTTCTCCAAACCCCTTTCTCCTTTTGTACTTCAGCTTTGCTCTTCTGCCCCATTTAGGGTAACAGTCTCCTCTACTTGGGGAGCTGCACCTTGGTAAGATACATTTGTGGTGGAACGTTCTTTCTCAGTTGGGTATCTTTTTTCTTCTCTCTCTACTACTTGGAAAACAGCCTCCTAAGCTGAGTCTGAACCCTCGTGCCTCATCTTGTTACAGGTGTCCTTTATTACAATGTGCATCCTAGGATAGATACATGTATTTGTTGTAAAATAAAAATCATACATTGTCTGTCTCTTAATGTTTGTATTTGATTTGATGAATATTACTTTCATAGCAAATGGCGAAATAAAGCAAAGATGGAAAAGACTCAGAAGTGTCTGCTGCTGCCTTGAGCTTATCAGCGTGTATTTGTGTACAGTTTGCAGCCCTCTTTCTTTTCAGAGTGAGCTTGGCACATTTAGTATTGAGAGAAGAGTGCAAAATATCTCGTTTCTTGTCTAATAGATTTTTTTTCAATTAATCTTCAAACAATAGGAAATTTGCAGCTGGGAATTTGCAGCTCGAAATTTGCAGCTGGAAACTTCAGTTAGAAAGGAGTGGCTCTGCTTTCTCTTGGTAGAGTCAGTCTTGGCTCCCTATTCATGTCCCTTTCTGGTATTTTTAAATTTTCCACAGGCAAAGAATTAAACATTAGCCAACACTGAAGTAAGTTCAAAAAAGAA
>NW_009221134.1:0-2716 GCF_000690835.1 Fulmarus glacialis | reverse complement strand
GGGAAAGATGGGAAGGAGGAGGAGCATCACTGTCTTAACCAAAGATACTGTGCATATGTTTTGCAGACCCTGATTAAAATGCATGCTTAAGCGAGACTGGGTTGCAATGAACAGTGTGGTATCTTGTTTAAATATCTTGCTGGGGAGGTAGTTATACAGTATTTACAGTTTTGCGGCCTGCTGGGGGTTTTGACAGCAATTTTATTTTGGGTAGGATGGAGCTGTCATTGAGAACTGATGCCACAAGTACTTTAATTTTTGGATAATATGAAAGAGACTATTTACAAGTGTTTGTGATTTTGGGGACTTGGGAATTTGGTAATTGCTCATTCATAATTTGATTGCCTTCAGGGCTGGATTAAGGAGGGTATTCTCTTACAGTTGTTTAGAAATGGACTTCAGAAAAAATAAATACAACAAATACTGGAAATACTTGAAATTTACTCTGGCTCTTTTAATGATGAAAGAATAAACACTTGTATCACCCTCATCTGGCAGCTGAGCTAACCTGAATAACATAAATAATGTGTGACGTAGTCCTTAAAATACTAGCATTCTTAATAGAAGAAGATAGGTCAGTGACAAAAGGTCATTTTCCATGTGAATATTGAAAAACAGAGGGGGTCTTTTTTCTCTAAGGTAATGAATTCATACTAAAAATAAGTATGAAGAATCTAATTTAAAATATGTAGACCGGATGTTCTTCATTTATCCAAAATTTATACTTTGTTCTAGAAGACAATTTCCACAGAGTAATACACACCAGTCTATTACATTGATAGTTAAGGTGAACTAACTCCATGGCGTCAAGTGTAATTTAGCTCTTTAGTCCACTCTCTTTAGTATAACTATTTCCAGTTTTGTGTGCTTGAAAATCTACCTGCTGTATATGTATATGTTAATTTCCTTTAATTATTATTGTTTGATTTTCTACCCCCCCCTCCCCAGATTATGGGATGACGGAATTATTGATCCAGCTGACACAAGACTGGTTTTGGGCCTCAGTCTCAGCGCAGCATTAAATGCACCTATGAAGAAGACAGAATTTGGGGTTTTCAGGATGTAAACTTAAATGTACGCTCGTCAGAATTACCTCTGTATATTTTAATTGGGGCAGGAGAGCAAACTAACTACAATGTAGAGGTGATTAAAAAACAAAGATTTGTACAATGCTATTTTTAATGGAAATGTCATAGTTATTCATTTTTACTGAGTAATCATCACACAGTGCTTCAGTGTTTTGATAGTGATTTGAGATCAGTCACAGTGCTTGTATAACACATGCATTGCATGAATAAACTGCTACTTCTAGCATTATATTTAATGTTTGACAAGAAACTATTGATACTATCTCTTATATAAATAAATCTGCAAAATCAGCTACACGTTTGGTGTTTATAAGCTCCTTTATTTCTTTTCATTCTTCTTTGTATGTCTTCTATAAATGCAAAATATTTTTGCAATCCAACAAAAAAAAATCCACATTTGCTAGTAAATAATTTTTGCAAAAGAGAAGAACTCTAAGGGCAGCCAGGGAGTTCAACACAGCATGAAATTATAGATTTCACGCAGTTGTTGGCATTTTGGCCTTTCTCTGGCTTTCATCCAAAAAACATTGCACTTCTGTACAGTTCCCTGAAGTCAAAACAACAAGAGAACCTGATGGATGCGTAGTGTTTTCTGGAAGAGCTGGGGAGCGTATGCTGGTATCTGTGGGAGCTACAAGCTGCACTTCTGAGGACAGAGGTTGGCTGCAAAGGTGTTTCAACATCTTGCTGTGTGATCCTTCTGGCAATTTTAGTTTCACGAAGACAGAGCATTCTCCCCACGTGGATCAGTGCTTCACCCAGAGCACACGCCTGAATCCCACTGACTTCAGGGCTGTTGAGATGCTGGAGTACTCTGGTTAATCTTACTTGTTTATCATGGTTTGTGGCAGTGTAATGTTTTTCAAGAATTCAGTGTCCATCATTTCCTTTGTTCTCTTTAGAAATACTGCACCTTGTGGAAACTAAATGCTTGGCATCTAGTGTGCCTAGAATAAGGAGGCAAATACTGTGCTAGCTGGGACTAGGAAGGTAATTTTATCTAGCTTTGCCCTACAGGTGCCCAGATAACCATCGGCAGAAATATTCTTGACTGAGAATGAAATCCAAGAAGAGTTAATGTACATGCATGGAGGTCCTATCCTGTGCTGGCCTGTGAGGGGAAGAAGGATCGCTAAGAGGAATAATCATCCTGGATAACGTGCTAGCTGTTGTCTTCCTACACTTGTGTGGCAGAGAGGTTCCCCTTGGCACCAGGAAGGGGAAGGAAGGTCTGCTAGCTACTAGCCCTCTCAGTGGTGTCTCAGGCAGATGCAAAAGTGCAAATGAAATCATTCTATGGAATGGGGATTTTCAATGTAGAAAACAGACAGCCCAGCATATGTTGAGTTGTGGGGTTTCTGGTATGCTTTTACGTTGCACTGAAAGACCAGTTCTCTCTCTCATTTTACTGAGAAGAAATTTGGTGTGTTCTGCAACACTAGAAAGATTACTTCGGTAGGCCTGCACACATGTAATCTCACTGTTGTTCTCACATGCATGTTCTTAGTATATTAAACATACGTTTAGCAGAGAGTAATAGGTTAAAATACTGCAGTAAATGGCAACTAGGCACAGAGCTGTGCTTCTGTGCCACTGTATAGATGACACCAAGTTGGGTAGGAGTGTCG
>NW_009221133.1:68643-76728 GCF_000690835.1 Fulmarus glacialis | reverse complement strand
CGGGCTGGGGCCGCGGCACCCCTTTCGCTCCTCGGGAGCTCCCGAAGGCAGGCGCAGCCCGTGCCCAGGAGCGGGCACCAGCACAGGAGCGGCACAGCCTTTGGTTCGAGTATCAAAACAAGGCAATAAAATACCCCTGCAGCAAGAGATACGGGAGGTGGGGAGGAGTGGAAGGAAAATGGCCCTAAAACTTGTTTCCCCTTTTAAAAATAAACACAATTTTTTGCTTTTTTATCACTGAAAATAAGATGACTTGCAAGTATGCATCGGGTGATACTGGGAAATTTTATTTTTAGGAGTACTTTAAAGTTGAATATTGAATTACTAAGTTTGAACACAGGGGTTTTTTATTACAGAAAGCACCTTCAGAATAGTGTTGAAATATCTTTGGAATTAAAGCACTATGTTTTGAATTTTTTCCCTGCCCTACACGGTAAGGCTGGACACAAGCCAGCATAGAAGGCACAGGTCACAGGATACAGAGATCATAAACCGGCCCTGGATGCTGAGAAAACAGCCATGATGGGGCTAGCACTCTGCTTTTTGTGAGGGACTCGGTGGACTCCTTCCAGCCTGAAAATGTTTTTAACCCCAGAGATGAGAGGGGTGGTTAGGAGAAAAGAAGGGTCTTGGCTTTTATTTGTAAGATCTTGTCATCTAATTGTGGATGGGAGAGGGAGAGGCAGAGACGGATGTGAGATGTTACAGCAGTTAAAATGTGAGGTTTTAGTTCAGTGTAGTTTTATTGATATTTTTTTTTCCATTGCAAAGTTTTCCATTGATTAGGTGCTTCCATCATCAGCAATTTTAATATTTGTGGGATGTAGTTGATTTTTATGTTGGCAAATTAAATACTTTATTAAGTCCAGGTGCTGTTTCTTACTGGCGTAGCAGGTGAAGCCATGGTTTCTGACATTCTGTAGCTTAGGTATGCAATCTTTTTATTTTTCTGGATGATTATGCTGAGTGTAGCTGACGCTGCCTTTCCTTTGAGAACACGGGATGTAGTCAAGTATGGTGAAACCTGTTGCAGTGAATATGCTTGAGGGATAAGTTTACCTTTTGTTAGTTGGTGCGTCGGTAATACTTGAGACAAACTAATTAAAATGAAATGGTAGCATACCAAACTTTCTACTAAGGAAAGATCTATTTTTTATAACTTATTGTGTATAATGAAATCTAAAGTGATAAAAGTAGGCTGCAGTCCCCTGTGTGCTTAGTAGTGTTTCTGTTGTTCTGCCCTTCGGTAAAGAGAGAAGCTTGGAAGGGAACGGAGTAATTTGGTAAAAGAAGCTTATTAGAAGTACATCCTGCTAGTCTCTTTCAATGTTTCAGAACTCTAGGCTTTTTTCCATTGTATTTCCTGCTAACAATTTTAAGGTGGATACGAAGAAAGGACTTAAATGTGGAAGAGTCTTTCTTGAAGCACAAGAATCTAGATGCTTGAAAAACCAGTGGTCCTTTCTTTGTCAAAACCTTGTGCCTACCCAGTATACTTTAAGGAGTCTCTTAGGTCATGGCATGTTTTGGTTGCAACAGCAAGCATTGACTGCAATAGCAACTGCAGGATTGAATGCTACATTTGCCTCACTTAACTCTGTCAAAGAAGGAAAGGTGCTTTCCTCCCTGTCCCTTGCTCTTTTGCCCAAGGTAACTTTGCACTCTGCCTTTCACACCTGGGAGGAGTTGGGAACGTGAGAGACAGGAAGAGAGGAAGGCAGGAAATAATATACCTCCACGACCGCTTGTGCTACCAGTTCATGTACTGAGCACAGCTGAGGCTTTCTTTAAGAAATACTGAATTTAGCAATTTGATGTATTAAGAGATCAAAAAGGGCTTTATCTTTGGAGAGCAGATCAAGGTCTTACCTATGCTTGAAAATTGTTAGGAATTTCTCAGCTACAGAAGTTGTTTTCCTTAGGCCTCCTCTTGTTATTACTAGAGTTAACATATAGTTATGGAACATGTATTAACTAATGTGTAGTAGAATGTGGAAATGAGCCTGTTAGTCGACTTTCTTCCCTCCATTTATATATTACAAAATGATGAATAATGGTTAGACTTAAATGCTAGAAAGAACTTATTTCTCAGAGCTTTTTGTCAAAGAATGGTTGTCATGATCAAATAAATGCTTGCATGATAACATTATTTTTGATCCTTTTGTTTCCATTTTTATCTAATTAATAATTTTTGCACTGTGATTGAAGACCAAGCACCAGTGTATAGTCAGAGTTACAGAACGGCCCTGATGCTCTATCAGTGTCGTATGATTCTACAAAGTGTAATTGGGAAGATTTTGCAAATACAAGATAACCAGAACTTTTGGTTGCTTCTTACTAGATCTCTGTAGGATGAATCCAGGACTTGTTCCTGGAATATCAGTTTCATTCCATGTGTGAATGCGGAGTCCCTAAAAAAATCTGAATAACAAAAAGATGATTGGATGTCTGCTGATAAGCAAGTATCTTCTTAATGATAATGTGGTTAGCAATTAAAACCTAAAGCAATATCTATAGGCAATATTAAATTAATAAAAAACTGATTACTCAAGGCATTACAGTAGTTATATACTGTACTGTGGGATAATAGCATGTTTGTATTTATATGAAGTGAACTGATACTTTAGCAAAATCATTTTTGTAGAAATTAACTTCTATATAAAATAAATTATTTCATGTTCCACTTAGGTTTGGCTTTTGGTCTAACTCCAGATTTTAAATCAGGTGGCTAAACTCACCTTAGTGATTAATGTTTTATTTTTGCCCTCCCCCCCTTTCCTCAATTTGTGTCATCAGTATGTTTATTACCTTTATTTTAACTGGCCTTGGCAATGCAGTTGCAATCAAGACATCTGTTATCTTACTGTTCATTTGAAACAAATGGGTTTTAGTGCCTTTCTTCGTAAAATTATTTCAGGAGCTCTGATCAAAATAAAGTTCTCGGTTCAGAAGAACTTTTAAAAATAAGTTGCTTTTTTCTCCTGGTGCTTGAAAGCCTGAGAAATATCAACCATACTGTCTTTTATTGTTATTTTTCTATTAGCTGATCTTTGGAATTTTTTTTTACAGTGGACCAACTACATTCATGGGTGGCAGGATCGATGGGTAGTTCTGAAAAGCAACACACTCAGTTATTACAAGTCTGAAGATGAAACGGAGTATGGCTGCAGAGGTTCTATCTGTCTGAGCAAGGCTGTGATTACAGTAAGTGCTATTTCATTATTGCCATCTTTTTGTGTTTTGGGGTGTTACATATATTTGTAGGCTAATGTCTGGTGAAAGTAAACATGGGTATGGCAAATTCTATTAGGTCATCTATTACGAAAGTTAGTTCCATCTATCAGCGGAACACTGGAGCAGGGCAAGGGGTTCCTAATAAGAAAACAAGCTGTTCTCATTTGCAGCTGCGGTAAGCAGCTTTTCATCTTTTATGTTAGAGGTTTCTGTGGGTAGGGATACAGTTTGCCTCTGGAGGCTACGAAGTTTTTCCAGGGGTTGACCTAAGACCCCGGACCAACTTCCCAAAGGACTGTGACTGTCCATCACAGTCTTTACACTTTGCACTAGCAAGAGAGGGTAGTAGTTCTTTGCTTGTACTTTCTGAATGTGACTCTGTAAAGCGTTTCCAAAAGAAAATGTTCTAGCCTGTGCTTCCTCCTCTGAACAAGTTAGTGTGACTAATGCTAGAATATTCGCTATTACACTGGTGAGACTAAAGAGCCTATATATAAGTGAAATCTCATGAAGATGAATTGGCCTTAGAAGATAAAGAAAAAAATGTGCTTTTTGTGGCTTTCAGAATTATGATATGTATTAATTATGATTAATGCTTGCCAAAAAGCATGCTGTAGCTTTTCTGTGTTACTGTTAAATAGTCAGTCCAGTTACCTGATTTAGGGAAAAAAAAGCTGGACTTCTGTGTAGCACACAAGTTCCTAGAGTAGTAGTGTCAAATCTTACTATTTATGTTCTTATTCCACTGAATGTGTTTTTTTTCAAACTGAGTTAAGGACGACAAATGAGAAGTTTTCTTTCTTACTAATATTCAGCTTACAAATAGAATTTTATTAAACACATCTTGGTTTGAAAAAAAAAAAGTCTGGATTGATTACATCAACTGTATGCATTTTGGAAAAAATCTGTTGAAGAAAAAGCAGATTTTTACATTTAGATGTCTGACGGGTATTGCGGTCATTTAAAAATTAAAACAGATCACCTCATTTATTTTAAAACTCTTTTTTAAACTGCATAAACTTTTAAAACTTGCTCAAGATTTGACTTACTGAGGAATATATGGTGCACAACAGTAGTCTCTAGGAATTCTGACTTAAGTGTACTTTTGGCAGTCTGTAGTACTATCAGCCTCCAATCAGGACTTCCAAAAAGGTCTCAAGTTTGCCAGCAAGAGGCTTAACATGCCAACCAGGCAGAGACAGAAAGGTGGTGGCAAGAACGTAAGTGAAGGGACACCTGGAAGTGTGCTATAGAGCACATCTCAGCAGCCTGAATTCCAGTTGTGGTGACGGAGTGAGAGATTATAGTGATGCTGCTATTGCTGCTGGAATGTTTTGGTACATTGGACTTTGTGAAGGAAAGTTAGTGACCCTCTCTTCTGACTAGGGAGTGTGTAACACTGGAACTTCTTACAGATAGCTTTTTTCCTCTTCTATCTGGCACTTGTAACATCTGGTAACCTGGAGTTGAATCGTTGCGGTTTTTTCAGTTCTTGAGCTTCTTGAGTACATTGAGAAAGAAACTACAGAGTTGGAGAAAGAATAAAAAGTGGGCACAGTTTGAAAAGTTAATCTGATCTTTTAGCTGTTCCATTTTCATTCAGGCTCATGCTTTGTGAGTAGGATTTGACAATTCAATTGCTTGATTGTGGTTTGAGATGGCATCTCTGAAACCCAGTAAACTGTTAATTCTAGCTGCAGTTAAAGTGATTATTGTGTAAGTATTAGACGTTCAGGAATACTATTGGATCATTTCATGTCTCTAGGATGTAGAAATTTACTTTTGAAACTGTCATGTGATTATTCTATCTGTTCTTTTTCAGAAGTTACTCTTCTAAGCCAGAATTTTGGCATGAATGCTTCTGGCTTGATAGTTGGTAGCAAATAGATTTTTTTTTTAAACCTATGTTTTCAATAGAAAAGTAATTATGGTCAAAGATAAATGTTTAAAATACTCTTCCTGAGGTACTTTCATGTACTTGTAATGTCTTACTAACTATAAGCTTACTAACATGTATTTAAATGCATAGGAGAACACCAATAGCTGATAACATAGATGTTGAGATGATAATGTGTGAAAACTACTTTTGCTGTCAGTGGAACTTACTCTTTTACGGCATGTCTTGTGATTACTTTGGTAGAGAGGGGATGTCAAGTTTCTTACTGGCTTAATGTTTGGTAGCAATGGTTTCATGTAGTTGGGATCTTAATCTTTAATATTTTTCAACAGTCTTTCACTATACTGTAAGTTTAGTTTTCCTTGATCTTGCTGATCCAGAGTTGGGCATAGTAACTACCTATATCCTAACCTGGTGTATCCAGTAAGTTTTCCTTCAGTATAAAGCAGGACATGAGTGGTATGAGATAGTGTTGATGGCTGTAATGTTTCTTTGTAGGAAAGGGAGTTTGGATTTTCATGAAACTTTCTTTTAGGCACTCGGATTAGGTATGCATGTTTGGATTCAACAGGGAATGTAATGATTTTCTGTGTGTAATTAATCCTACTAGTAGTATAGAATGTTTTGTTGATGTATAAGCATAAATTTGGAAAGCTGCTGTCACTGAGTAGTCTTACTGTACTTCCAGCAATGAAGATCAGCCTAATGATAAGTCATAGCATTAATTGAGACATGAATGTTGTATTCAGAAAGCCGCAGTTGCTTCTGCTCTTGTTTTATCATTCCTATCACATTGGGCAGAGATTGATAGACAGGTAATTCTACAGGGATATTTTATAAGACATTTATCTCTCCCCTCTGCATTTAATGAGAGGAAGACTTGTTAAATTAGCTTGTTAAAATAGCTTCTTCAGGTATTTCAAGTGTAGAATTATAATGTCATCCTTCCAAAACAGGTAGGTTTCTGTGACAATAGTCTTTAATTGAATGAAAAAGATGGGGTCTGGTTGGACTACTTGCTATATTAACCACTGGGACTGAAAAGAGCTGATTTTTCTGGAATAGAGGACTAAAGGATGAATCCATTACTGGATTGCATCAAGTAATGAACAGTTAAGAACTGGCCATGTGAATTAAGTTATGGGGGAGGACAATGAAAATCAATACATGGTGCTGAGTTGCTTTTAGCCAGGTAAAGAGAAACACCTCGAAGGTGTTTAATTGGTTTATAACAGGGTGGAGGCTTGAGCTCAAGTTAAAAGTGCTGCTATGTGGTCAAGGCATGAGAGGAAATTATGGGCATTATAAAAAGTTCATATACGCACAGATTTAGGCTTTGTTATATTAATATAGCCTGGACATCCTAAACTACTGCTGTAGTTGGTTGTCAAAGCCAGATGGCATTTATTAAAGATACCCTTCATTACCATAAAGTTTTGTAGTTCTTTCATTCCTGAAGTCAAACTTTCAATGGGGATTTCTGTGTACATGATTGGGAGTGGATATTGAGGGCAATCAGGTAGTGGTGGATCCGTGGGGTTCAGCTTTGGAGTTGGAAGGTCTAGGATCTGTCATTAAAAGAAAAACAGAAATGCTCTGTAGAGTTGGAAGTCCAATTTCCAGGCAAACTGGCCTTTCAGCTTGTACTGTCTTTGCCTTGATTACTGTGTCTGTTCTGATAGTGCCATCACTGAGTTTGTACAGGGTGACTTGCACTAACTCATGCAGTCACAGCGTGATATATCAAGAATAACATGGTGTGCATAGAATAATTTAAGTTGGAAGGGAGCTCTTGAGGTCATCTGCTGTGCCCCTCCCCACTTCGGGCAGTCTCATAGAAAGGCCAGCACTAATTTAATCCTGGTGGTAATTTGTATTAATAGATTTTCAAACCTGTTTACAAATTCTTAACAATGAAGTTCTAGGGTTTTCCAGAAACGGTTTGGCTGGTCAGGATTGCTCTTCTGCATGGATCCTTGTGGAGGATCTTAAAAATGCTTAGAGAAATGTCATGCTTGATAAATTTTAAGAATGCTTAAACTCAACCATGTGTGAACTTTGTATTTTTTGTCACTAGAGTTGACTACCTATATAGGAACTGTTCCAAAAGCTTATGTTCCAACTTAACCTTCAGCTTTTCTTCAGATAGGATTCATACTTGCCATGTTGTTTTAATCCAGTGGTTGCTCTTCTTTTCTGTATATATTACTGATGTAGAAAAACTTCTTGATTTCTAATTTGGTAGCTTAAACAAGATGCAATAACTGTGATGCAATTATTTCCTTGGTTTTGGTTATACTGTGATGATGCATAGTCATGTCAAAATCTTAATGAAAACATGCTATTGGTTATTAGTCTTTTTTTTTTAGAACACTTTGTTGTTACTGTGTTGTAGGAGATGGTTAGACGGTTCTGTGGAAATGCCTGGACCAGGATTGAGTAATAAATTCAGTTTGCATAATGGAGATATTTTCTATTTTTTTTTTCCAGAAACAGTAGTTAGAAAGCACTGTTGCTTAATGAAGGCAGTGATGATGTTTTATATTAATATACAAGTTGAAAGCCATTCCCCTTCAGAATGGACTTCTGAAAGGGTGGATTTCTTGAGTATCTATTGTGAATATCTGGAGCTTAGGACGAGCAAGAAGATAGAAGACTAAAGTCTGTCTGAGTGACAGCTTAGTGAATTGTCTTAGCTTTTTTTTTCCTAAATAACAATAAATTGCTATTGTGAAGAACTTAATAAATATTTGTGTTATAAATTGGGACTGGTACAATTGTGTTAGTTCCAGTTTACAAAAAGAACAAGAGCACTAAACATGAAAGAGCTAAACTGGCAGTTTCCAATTTTAAGCTTCTCATTTCCGTACACATAGTCTGAAGAAAGAATGAGATGGTTCTTTCCAGTAATCAGCTGCTAATAATAAAAAACGTACCCCACTTTTTAAAGGTAC
>NW_009221133.1:59905-68631 GCF_000690835.1 Fulmarus glacialis | reverse complement strand
CTTCCTCACTCTAGCAGTATTTCTGGTTTATTTATAGTATGACACTGGCCACCACTAATAATTGGGCACTTGTGAGGGGAAGTACAGATTGACATTTTTGAAAATAGATTGACAAGTTGACAGAGGATGCTTCATGCATTTGTCAATTCAACAGATACAGAAGCTTCCTATGAGAGCTTTTTTCACAGAAACTTTAAACTCTACAAATATTTAAGTTTTAGAATAAAGATGTGTATTTTGAATCGAAGGAAGTGTCAGTGCTAGGCAAATATTCTTAGTATTGTTTAAAACATTTTTAGCATGAAGAATCATGTCTTGCAAAATAGACTTTCAAAAATTTACCTTGACATTAACAGTATGTTGGTGTGTTTCTTTTAAATTTTATAAAATGTGAAGTGTAACAGTATTTTGGAAGCAGCTGGAGTGGTAGTGTATAGAAGTGGACCCACTTGGAGGACTAATGTGGGGAAACTTTGGATTTGCTTTTTTTTAGCTACTGCTCCGAATTTTTATCTTGCTAACAGACCTGCTTATGATAAAAGAAGAATGATATAATTGCAGCTTTTATCTACTGATAGGTTTGATTCAATCTGTTGCTAGTTCAGTTGAATGGGAACTGATAGCTTTTAGTTGGTGAAAGCTTTTATTAAAAAAGCTAAGCTATAAATCCGTGCCCTAGGCAGAAATATCGTGGCAGTAAATTTGTAATAATTGCTAATTGCAAGGGAAAATACTGTTTCCAACTGTCTGAGGTTGGAAAACAATCTGTTTCAGTATGAAGTGATGAGCATTTAATTAAATAATTCATTTTCTGTAATTTGATAAAGTGCTTCCTCAGCCTTAATTGCTACTAAAAAGATGACCTGAGTAAACTAAGACAGAGAATACAAGCCCTAACTAGATAGGGGTTTATTTAGGACACATGGCAATTAGTACTTTCAGGCTTTGGTGTGTGCCTTAAATAATCAAGTAGCCAAATCCAGACTGGTGGAAAATCTTGGCTAAATGGGAGAGAAATCTGAATGGATACCCTAAACAGAGACAGGTGTGGTCAGGAATGCTTACTCACATGTGAAAGGCCTGAGGTGATTGTATTCTGGAGAGGAAAATGCCAAAGAGTAACAGGTGAGTGAGGGAGAAAAAGGGAGTTGATGCCTAGGAGATAATGACACTGGGCTGGTCCTGGTGTAGCAGGCAGAAGTTGCCTGGAACATGGGATTCTCCTGGACAATTATTTTTAGCATTCACATCCGCTGTACAAATTTGTACATGTCTTTGAGTTATCTGAACCAGCAATGAATGGGTTGATGTTCAAAGTGAAAATGTCAGAATGTTGCCCTGTATTTATCGAAGTGCTGTACAGTGCTAATATCCTTGGCAAGCAAAAAGCAATTATTTGGCAGGGTGGAGAAATAGAAGATTTCTTCCTTAGTAGGTATTGAGGAAATTAAGTAAGAAGTTCACAGAGCCAGTGTTCGTAACAAGATGATAATGAGCCTTACGGATCAGGACTGGGACCTCTCATAGTTAGCATAAGGCCTGTTGCTAGTAATGTTAATACTGCATTTATAGAAATGCTTATACAGTTGTACTGTATTAAGTTGCGTATGTTTGGATTCAAACCAAGCTAATCTTAAGTCTCAGTGTGCTGCTTTCATAGGTATCGCAGGCCTCTGCTTTAGCTGCAGCTCCACTGCGTTTGTAGGATGGGAACTCTCCATTCCTGTCACGGTGAGTCTAAGTCCAGGGTGCTCGACTCTTCTCTGCTGCAAACCATGGCTTTTCTCTTGGAGTACAGTATCTTCTCTGGGTGTTGCCTCATGGTTTTCTTGTGAAATCCATATTGTACTGTTGCTGCTGGTGTATGTTCAACTTTTGGGTCTTCCATGGCACACTGCAGTACATAGTATGAGATACCACAAAGCTAATCAATACACAAATAGTGATCTTAGGGATGCAGCAGTGTATATGTGATTCCTGCTCCTATATTTGACTGTCCTATGAAAATAAACTTTTAAAAAAGTGATACGTGGGGTTTCTGCATTCTCTGAAGTTGATACGAAGTTGCCTTGTTTCCTGCCTGATTAATAACTCTAGTTTCTTGCTGTGTATGATGGGATTCTTAATGAGTTTAACGTGGTGATTTCAAATCAATTCTAAGCTGATGTTTTTCCAGGTGGTATAATTCTGATCCCCCCTGCCCCCCATGGCTGATGCATGATGTCAGTGGATAATGCAAATATGTTGCTCCTAATGGATACCTGAGAAGCATCATACGCATTTTTCTGCAGGGGACTCCGTTCTCTGGTTTGGTTCCCACCAAAGTGACAACATGCACACTTCCATTTCCAGTATCTTATATTCTGGAGTCATTAACTGATAGTTAGCTCTAAAGGCAAGTTGTTACAACTTCAATAAAAGTTTAGGATTATTCAGACTGTGTTCAAACAGGACAGGCCCATTAGTTATATCCTGATTTCTCACGGTGTGTATCTGAATCTGTTAATCCATGGAGCTCTTACATAGGGTATCCACAGTCACTAGTAGATCACTTTAGGCAATGGCTGTGTGCACATGCTGTTCTACAACTATTTCAGTCTTGCCCTCATTTCTTCTAATAACATAGGGCTGTTCCATGTCTTTGGCCAAAGTTTAGCTGATATTTCAAGTGCACGTTACTCTGGATCTTGCTATTACAAGTCATTGTTTTTTCAGTAGGCAGTTGGGAATAGCATGTGTCAGAGGTGTGTTTACATATAAACCAATGCAGCATGACTTGATACTACATTGCAATTCCACATTATTAACAACGAAATAATTGGATAAAATATTAATTAACAAATTGTGTACTGTAAGACTATAGGATAGTTGATTCCCCACAAAAAAATCTAAAAATTTTTTTTATATAATCACTCCTGTATTTGAATCTCTCTGCCAGATGGGCAGAAAACCAGATTGACCAGGCTTGCTCTTGAGAACTGTGGGTTTCAAATTTTAAGTGTGGTTTCACTGCTAAAGTTACACATACAATATATATGCATGTTCGAGACTTAAAAAGGCTATTCTCAGATGAGAGTGCTTCTTTGCAGTGGATTAAACCAACCTAATTTTAAAGTTTGCATAGCATGCTAACACGTTAATATTAAATTCTACTTAGCATGGTTCTGCTTCCATGGGTGCAGTGGGCCCTCTACTTTAGCTAGGTTTTGGAAGAATAAGGTAATTATTATTTAAAAGAAGAAGAGTGTTGAAAGGCATTTTGAAAGGCAAATATTCTAACCTAAGACCTGAAGTGAAATATTTGGGTAGTAGCAAAGAATGTAAAAATATTTAATAGGCTTTTATATTTTTAAGCCTGTTTTATTGATAAGATTTTTCTGCATGTGTAAATGTGCCATTATAGGGAAGTTTTTCTTTTTAATGTAGTAATGAGCAAATGATTAGATGTCCTGTGTTTTGCCACCTAAAAGGATCATCACTGTTTCGGTAGGCATAAAGCTGTCTTGTTTACTTGCTTGTTTGCAATAAGATTTTCCTATATCCTGTCAAAAAAAATACATAGCAAGCTGATATAACTAAATGGTGGGTTCTTATTGCTTAAGAATAACAGCAAGGAAAGGCAAGACATCCTAGTCCCCTGTTTCTATTAGGTTTTGCCTGGATTTTGAAATTCAGAAAGGGAAACCAGAATTTTGTGTTGTGAATTTTGGCTGACCGTAATTCCCCAGGTTTGTGGATCTACTTGGATTTTGTTGGGGGCGGGGGGAGTATTACAAATAAAGTGAATTAGAACTTGCAATGTCTGTTGGGTTTTCGGTGTATTTTTATAAAAATGTGTTATAAGCAACGAAGTGTAACACTTTCTCTAAGTTGCTCCACACTGAGAGTTAGTTCTAGGATAGTTAATGATATTAAAAAACCCCTTGCAAAATTAAAGTAATAACTTTATTTAGTAACTTCAATGTTTATACTTCCAAAGCCAAGTGTCTTCAAAAATAACTTGTAGAGACTTTTATAATTGCACTGGGTGTACATGGCAAGGGTGGGGGCTGCCGGGTGGCCTCTGTGAGGAGAGGCCGGGCTGCCCTGCACTGGACATGGCCGGTTCCAGCTAGCTCCAGCGGACACACTGCAGGGCACAGCTGAGCCCCTCAGCCACCATGGTGAGACCTCGAGATAAACATAGTTAAAGGGCAAAAATGCTGCTCAGCAGTGTGTGAGAAAGTGAGGAGTGAGGTAAAAGTGTGAGAAACAGCCCTGCAAGCACCGAGGTGAGAGCAGGAGGAGGGAGAGGAGGTGCTCCAGGAGCAGAGATCCCTCGCAGCCCGTGGAGGAGAGCACCACGCAGCAGGCACTTCCCTGCAGCTGTGGAGAGGACCACACCACACCAGACCAGATGTCCACACTGCAGCCTGTGGAGGACCCTACCGTAGCAGCTGGATATGCCCTGAAGGAAGCTGCATGGAGAGCCCAGCCCATGCTGGAGCAGGTTTATCCTGAAGGACTGCAGCCATGGAGAAGATCCATGCTGGAGCAGGGGGAGAGTGTGAGGAAGGAGTGGCAGAGCTGAAGCATTATGAACTGACTACAGCCCTCATTCCCCATCCACCTGTGCCTGTGGCTTTGATTTGTCTTTGTTTCTCACCATCCAACTCTAATAGGCAATAAAATTAATTTTCACCAAGTCAAGTCTGGTTTTCCCATGATGGCAGTAGGTAAGTGATCTGCCTGTATTTATCTTGACCCATGAGCTTTTAATCTTATTTTCTCACCTTTTACAGCTGAGGAGGGTGGGTGAGAGAGTGGCTAGGTGGGGGTCTGGCAGCCAGCCAGGGTCAAGCTGCTGCAGTAATCTAGAGACTCATTATAGGCATAGCTTGTGGATAATGTACTTGTTTGAAAGAATAAGAAGGGGCAAGGATTGTTCCTAAGCAGAGGGAGGATTTTGCTGCGTGTACTCAAACTTCGGGAAAGGAAGAAATCTCTAAAGGAAAATACAGTGATGATGCTCATTCAGATGAAATAATGTCAAGGAAGGATACGAGGAGGAGTAAACCATTTGGAATAGCAGTGTTCAGGCTATATTCTGAAAAATGAGCAATGACTCTAGAAAGAAATACGCTAACTTGACTAAATACTTCTCCTTAGTATTTAATAGGGCACAAAAGACCATGTTTTTAGACATATCTTGTCTGGTAAAATTCTTACCAAGCATAGTATTCATTGGTAGAATACGTGTTTTAGTTCAGCTGATTGAGAGGATTTTTCCATTGATGATTTTGAATACTATTCACCATACAGAATACAACTTTAAAATCATTTCTGTGGTACTTCATTTCACTATCTTTTCTGGTCAATGGTTTTCATAAGTTAGCGTGTTTTCAGCCATTTTAAATTTTGTAGGGAGGGCATATAATTCCTCTACAGTTTGGACCTGTCATGAATTAAGTACTTTAGAAAAATTATTTTAAGATGTGCACTTTTTGAAACTTGGCTGTTTTTCACTTTCTTTTTTTTCTAGCTGAATAATCACAGCCTTTGCCAATTCCAAACTGGTTTTACATGGGAGCTGAAATGCAGTTTTCATGTGTACTTTTAAAATTAATTCCTTCAATCACACAGCACAAATCTTAAAGTAAACTTTTTATCTTTGGGTTTTTGTTAGCACCTCAACATATATACATATCGAAAGTGTTCATACAACTTTTCCTTCCTGGCATCAGATAGGTTCTTATATTTGCTCCCACAGTCAAAATACACACTTTGGTGTTAGCCTCATGTCTCAATAACTGCAATGTTTTTCTTATTTTGATACATGCTGCTTACTGAAAATGGTGGAGTGAAGAGGGTTTTTTTTAACTTGATCTTGTTACTTTACATTGCTTTCACTGGCTTCCCCTTTTTCTGTAGCATCAGATACACTTTTTAAGGTCCTCAGCATCGTATTTCTATAGCTCATCATATAAAATGTTACGCCTGCTCTCTGTTTAACATGTGATAGTGTTTTTGTCCATTGCTTCCTAAATTATCAAATATGCATCTCTTCCTTTGTCCAGTTTGCTGCCCCCTATTGCAAGGAGGTTCTCTTGTTTATGTGTAAACAGAGTCTGCTTTTGAACTTCTGTCTGTTTCAAAAGTAATACCATAGATGCAATTTAGTGTATTCTGATAATTGCTTGTCCCCCTTTATCCTTTCTTGTCCGATACATATTGTCCTGGAATGATTTTGTGGACTTCCTGTTGGAAACTAGAGAGGACAGAGGGGGTTTTAGCATTTGAGAGAATACATCCAGGTCCAGAACATATTGAATCACCTATAAGAACATATAGGCAGATCTGTAGATCTTGTCATGTGGTAACTGCTCTGAATTCCTTTTCTGTGGAGGAAGTGGTAGTTTTTGTTCAGGTACGGTGTAACTGGAGGATTTCAGGAAGTTGCAGAATGGTTTAGGAAGGACACTTTTTCCTGAGTTCCATGGGGATGGTGGAAGAACTTAATCCACAAACCAGTAGATAAATTGTACCTTGCATTGTAGGAAAGTGACACTGTTCTCGTGGGAGAAGATTGTGTATTCAGCTTTCTTGAGCTGGCAGACATTGGTTAGGATAGCCTGGCTTGCATCTCATTTTCCAGGGTATAACTTTTCATGTCCACTTTTATAAAAAATATTTAAGTTGCAATTGGTGGAGACTGCTGTCTTTAAAAGATTTTTTCAGGCTTGTGAATGTGAAGATGCTTGTAGATAGACATCAGAGTTGCAAAGTGGTATTCCAGTGGTATTCCGTGTCTGTTGGTTCAGACAAAATGAACCAACTCATACTCTGAGTGGAGAAGTGATCTTGGGGTGGTTTGTCCCTGTACACATCCTACTTGCAAAAAAAAAAAAAAATCTATAAGCGTGGGTTACAGCATTTGCATCAGTGAAATATATGCAAAACACTTCACATTTATATAGGAAGAATAATCTATGTTAAGTCAGTTTTACTTATATAAGGCATTTTTAGGTTTTTAAAAGCTGAGAATTAGCATTTTTGATAGCTTTAGATACTGTGATATAAGGCATATAAGTTTAGACCATTTTTTAAGAAAAACATTTTAAGTTTGATTACAAAAATTTTAATTAATTTTCTCAATTTTCAGTTAAGTACCTTTTGACTGACACCATCCTCAAGCTTACCTGGAAAAAAGAATGAGAAGTTCTGTTAACTTGCTTTGAGCTGCACAAGAGAAGGGGGGCGAAACATCAGGTTTCATGTTTTAGCTTAAAGCTGCTACTAAAGTCTTTGCTAATGATTGAAAGCTACCTGATCATCAGAAGAGTTCAGATCATTCAAGCTTTTTCCCTTATGAGAATTTTGTGAAACCTAATTAAATAAACCAAAATGCATTGCTTTACAAAATGCCTTTTCTAAAGCAATGATTCCTCACACTTTTGCAATAGTTTTATTAGAGGGAATAAAACAGGTAGTACTTAATGTTTGCCTTTATTGTAAAATTACTTTTTATGAATATAGTTCTCTTACAAGATTTTACGGCAGTGGTAACTCGGTCCACAGGAAAGTAAATAATGCAGTGTTCTAGCAGAATGAATGAGAATTAGCATTAGAGGTTTTGGAAATCTGGCTTAAATATGACTGGAATTTAGAATTCAAGAAGTGTATTCAGCAGCTGAACAGGTTTTCAATTTAGCCTTGGGCGAAATCAATGTGCAGCTATACTAAATTTTTCTTATTCTTGTATGAAAAAGTCTTATTGGCATCACAAAAAACAATTAAAAACTGCAGTGTCAAAGCTTCAGGGATAAATAGCTTTGTACTGCTTAATTAGGTAAGTACAATGCTTGTCTTCACTCAGTTAATATATGTTATTACAGTGTATAACACTGGTGTATTTGTAAAGTGCAGTTATCTTCATAGCAGTATATGGTATTGTTTTGTTAATAACTGCGAAGTGGTGGAGCTAGGCTAGATAATGGCCTCTGTTGCATTTATGCTAGTGACATTCGTGTCTGAGAGAGAACTAAAGAATGGTGGTTCTCATTTTCTGTAGGTCTCTATTATTTGTCTTGTGTCTTAGTGCCCTGCTCGGTATTTTCTTATTTCAAAATTTTGAAGGTTTTTCGTAAGTTAACCATAGATAAGTTTTAGTTCTGCAATGGGAATAGGAACACAAGCACACTTTAATAGGTGATGTGCACGCTTGAGTTGGATATACTATGAACTGCCCCAGCTTTCCTCTGTAGGGCAAAGAAGAAATACCATGTAGAGTAGTGAGAGAACAAGCAAAAGTTTCTATGTTCAAGTTGGTTGGGGTTTTTTCCCCATGCAGTACTCTTGAAAGTTATGAAGTATATAAAAACACTTAAGCTGCTGTGTGTGAGGTGCCTTGAGCACTTGAACCGGTATTGTTAAGCAGATACTGCTCTGAAGCTTGTTTCATGAATACCTCAGGCCTGAGAGCTGTATAGCAGGAAGGATTTTGTGGCAATGCAGTCAGCTATGACTCATGAGACCTGAGCTGGCTATGGACTTCCTCAGTAACTGTAGCCAAGTAAATGTTTCTTCATGTAAATTGTTCTTGCTTGTTTAGAATGTAAGAGCTAGTATTGGTTGGTTTTATACAGAAAGATCTGGGACACTTGAATACTTGCAATTGCCTTTATTTCGGCAGGATTCTCTGCAGGATTCTCTCTGCCTCAAAAGAAAGCTTAGGAGGCATACAGAAA
>NW_009221133.1:43738-59891 GCF_000690835.1 Fulmarus glacialis | reverse complement strand
CTATTTCTTGCAGCATATTCTTGATGGAATTATGATTTAGCTGTTTGGGTTTTTTTAAATGCTGGCTCTGGAAGGAGCCTCTGGAAGGAGCCCTTAGTGCACACACAGGCTGCCTCTGCCACAGACTCTTAAAGTCTGCCCAGCTCACTGTTGAAAATGCTGTAAAGGTTTTCAGGTGCTCCCATTCACAGTGTCATGTCAATCTGGGCTTTGTTGCCTGGTGCCCTTTTAATCTACTTGCGTATGCTTTTTGAGGCTGCTACGGGGTGGAGGTGTTAGGAAAAAGCAGCTGATGTTCTCCAACCTGCTTTATGTCCTGAGGGTAGATAGTGAACTCCTGTTTGCTTCCTGCTTCCCTGCATGACTAAAACATTCCTCTTTCTTGCCTTATCTTGGTTGTGAAAGGGCAATAGGACGTATCCTGGCCTCAGCACAGGTCCTTAGCTTGTTATAGATGGAAATCCCTATTTATGCTCCAACGTCTTGTCAGGCAGCTAAGAACCGTGCCATTTTATAATCACTTCCAAGCTTAAGGAGGAAAGTAAACACTAGGCTAGAAACAGTGAACCTCAGAAAAATGAGATCTAAATGAAATGAGTAGAGATCTACAGGAAGAAAGTGAAGGGAAGAGAAATGGAAAAACTTCCAGCAAGTGTAAGGAGAGGCTCAAACTAGTTTCAGGAGGATGTTAGAAGAGTAAAAGACAGACCTGAGAAGTGGTGAATAATGCTTTGTGGCCTCTGCTAGGTGCAGCTACAGAAAACAATAAAAGCAGTTATACCAAGAGGAAACCAAGGAGGTTTGTCCATAGCTCAGTGGGGAGGAGAATGTAGCAGATGATACCAAAAAGTTACATACTGAAGTCTACCAAGTTATCAATGAAGATGAAATGTGAACTCATTCCTGATTGAGAAGAGGGTTAATTGACAACTTGATTTGTTCTGTGTTAAGAAAAGAACAGGACACATGCAATTCAGGTATTTTATTTGCTCTTGGTAAAATGCGTATTAGAGAACTCACGTTTCATGTTCAGTTAATTCAGGGTTCTTATGGTGGAGTCTTTCTTTAAAAAAAAAAAGCAGATGAAAAGGGGGGAAAATAATGGGTCTGATTTCAGTTGCCAAAAATATGGAAAATGGGCAATTAATGAGTACTATAAGATGGTAAATAGATAACATGCATCTGTCAAGAGCAAATCATGTATCACGTGCCTAACTTCTTTTGAAGCAGTATTTAGCCTTGTTAGTGGATATTTCGTATTTTTAAGCAACTTGTCTTACAGGACCACCTGATCAGCTGGCTTTTTTGTAATATGGAACTGCACAGTGAGATGAGTATAACCCTAGACCTGATTTTCAGATGACCTAGTCTCTTAACTGTAGGTAATGCAGAAGTGTGCATGCAGTGACTGGCCCAAAAAAGTGTTTAAAAGTTTTAGCTAGACCTCAAGGAAAACATTTCCCTTCCCTGTCTTGGCAACGAGGCATGGATTTTCAAATACATTAAAAGTTGCTGTGCAGAGGAAGGGAATACAGAAACTGCCTTTGAAAAGGGCAGAAAGGTGATGGTTTTAAATCACATTAGATGATGTTTAGGTTAGAGATGGAGGGACAGAAAAAGCAAGGATGGTTGTACACTGGAGTAAGTTGTATATGGAAGTGTGGGATCAGTAGTACTGCAGGCTTTTCAGTTGGATTTTGTCAAGTCTTTCTATCTGTGTAGCATGTAATTGCTTTTAACTCCTCACAAAGGGCTTCAGAGAGAGAGAGATCGAGCAGAGGAATGCTGTCACAGCAAGAAAAACTTTGATAGCTAATTCTTGTACACCTGCTTTTTGGGTGATATTTGGGGAGAGTCTTCCATTGTTGTAGATGCATGTCCCCCACCACATGGCTAAAGGAGGGACTGGTAGACGGGTGGCTGGGAACAGGCATGTAAGCCTGACACATTGATGTGTCAGGTTTGCTACCCTAAAGCAGATAAACATCTTTCTTATATACAGAAATAATAATGCAGCAAATGCAGTTTGAGGAAGGGGGGCCTGGACTAGAAGACTTGATGTCCTGTATTGGGTTTGCATGGCAAGGTTTTGGTAGTGGGGGGGGCTACAAAGTTGGCTTCTGTGAGAAGATGCCAAAATTGCCCCCATATCTGACAGGGCCAGTTCTGTCTGGCTCCAAGATGGACCCGCTGGTGGCCAAAGCTGAGCTGATCAGCGATGATGGTAATGCCTCTGTGATAACATATTTAAGAAAGGGTAAAAACTGCTGCACAACAGCACCTGCGAGAGAGGAGTGAGAATGTGTGAGTGAAACAACTCTGCAGACACCAAGGTCACTGAAGGAGGGGGAGGAAGTGCTCCAGGTGCTGGAGCAGAGATTCTCCTGCAGCCTGTGCTGAAGACCATGGTGAATCAGGTTGTCCTCCTGCAGCCCATGGAGGTCCACAGTGGATCAGGTACCCACCCTGGAACCCATGAAGGAACACACACCAGGGCAAGTGGATGTGCCCGAAGGAAGCTGTGACCCCATGGAGAGCACGTGCTGGAGGAGGCTCCTGACAGGACCTGTGACCCCGTGGAGAGAGGAGCCCACACAGGAGCAGGTTTGCTGGCAGGAGCTGTGCACCTGTGCGGGACCCATGCTGGAGCAGTCTGTTCCTGAAGGACTGCACTTCATGGAAAGGACCCATGGTGGAGCAGTTCGTGAAGCACTGCAGGCCGTGGGAAGGACCCATGTTGGAGAGGTTCTTGGAGGTCTGTCTCCCGTGGGAGGGACCCCATGCCAGGCGCGGGAGCAGAGATTCCCCTACAGCCCATGGTGAAGACTATGGTGAGGCAGGCTGTCCCCCTGCAGCCCATGGTGGTTAACGGTGGAGCAGATATCCACCTGCAGACCGTGGAGGACCCCACGCCGGAGCAGGTGGATGCGCCCGAAGGAGGCTGTGACCCTGTGGGAAGCCCGTGCTGGAGCAGGCTCCTGGCAGGACCTGTGGACCCGTGGAGAGAGGAGCCCACACAGGAGCAGGTTTGCTGGCAGGACTTGTGACCCTGTGCGGGACCCATGCTGGAGCAGTCTGTTCCTGAAGGACTGCACTTCATGGAAAGGACCCATGGTGGAGCAGTTCGTGAAGCACTGCAGGCCGTGGGAAGGACCCATGTTGGAGAGGTTCTTGGAGGTCTGTCTCCCGTGGGAGGGACCCCATGCCAGAGCAGGGGAAGAGCATGAGGAGGAAGGAGCGGCAGAGACAACATGTGATGGACATGACTGCAACCCCATTCCCTGTCCCCCTGCACTGCTCGAGGGGAGGAGGTACAGAAATCAGAGTGAAGTTGAGCTCAGGAAGAAGGGAGGGATGGGGGGAAGGTGTTTTAAGATTTGTTCTTATTTCTCATTATCCTACTCTGATTTAGATTGGCAATAAATTAAATTAACTTTCCTGAGTTGAGTCTGTTTTGCCCGCGAAAGTAATTGGTGAGTGATCTCTCCCTGTCCTTATCTTTACCCACGAGCCTTTCGTCACAATTCCTCTCCCCTGTCCACTTGAGGAGGGAGAGTGATAGAGCGGCTTGGTGGGCACCTGACATCCAGCCAAGGTCAACCCACCACATGTCTCTTCTTACATCCCTATGTTCTGTGGCTTGGTGAAGGCAAAGCAGTGTATAGAACCAGTTTTGAAAGTTGTTTGAATTGAATTAAGTTGAGATGATCAGGTATTAAGTAATAAGTAGCTGCAGTTGATTGACTTGATTGTCAGTTTTTTCAGTTGCTGGTTTTTTTTCTGTGGGAAGTTTAAATGTCTTTAAATTGAGCTTGGGTTCTGATGCTTGACCAAATATTAGAGGCTTTTTAAAAAAAAAAAAAAAGGTGAAGCTTCATGTACTTTTATTAAACTCTTCCTAGCTCATTTTTTATTTGGTAGCTTGGCTTCTGTTGTGCTTTTCTTCCTCCTTAGTATATTTAAACAAGAAAGATTGTGTATTATTTGTAAGTAGCTTCTGATTTTCAGATCCTTTGAAAATAATTCTCACTGACACTGGACTGTTGTGCATGACAACAAATGAGACTTGCTTCTACGTTTTCTTTTGTGGAGTGTTTCATGAGTGATCCACAGTGCTGTAAGATGAACGTATTCACAGAGTGGTTCTTATATTTTAAGGGTATTACTAATGTGTAGACTTGTCTTTAGCATCTGGGATCAGTATTTGTGGTCCTTATCACCATGTTCCAGTATTTAAAGGGTGGCTACAAAGAAGGTGGAGACTCCCTTTTTACAAGGAGTCACATGGAAAAGACGAGGGGTGATGGGTACAAATTACTCCTGCGGAGGTTCCAATTGAACACGAGAAAAATTTTTCGCCATGAGAACAATCAGCCATTAGAATAATCTCCCCACGGAAGTGATGGATTCCCCAACATTGGACACTTTTAAGATTCGGCTGGACAGGGTGCTTGGCCATCTTGTCTAGACTGTGCTTTTACCAAGAAAGGTTGGACCAGATACCAGAGTAGTGATGCTGGAAAGAACTGCATGTTGCTCCCAATTATCTGACCAACCCTGTCTTACATGGTGAAAATAGTTGATGCAGAGGGTGCCACAGCTTCCTTTAGTTCCTGCTCTTCCATGTCATTTTGCTATAGTCTGCTTTTATGGTTCTACCCTGGTGCTTTTTGCTATGATGTATACATTCCTTCCATCTAAAATCCATACTGATAGCAATAACCTTTTTTTTTCCCCCCTGCTTTGAAATTAAAAAAAAAAAATATAGGTGTATTTTCCTGGCTGTGTCCAGTAGTTACTTTGCTAATGGAATTGTTTTGAAGTATGAAGTTTTGGTCAATGTTTGTGTGGAAGTTTTTTGTGACAGTTTTATTTAATAAGAATATATTAAACAGGCTTTTCTATTTCAGAAGACTGGCACTTTTCGTTATGAGAGTGTATGTTCATTTTTTGAGACTGCTACATAAAATGGAATTTAGAATCTAGGATGAATTCAAGACAATATAGACCAGTTTTTCGAATTACAGTGTTTTAGAGTGTCAATATTCTGTGAGGTATTGTTGATCATGTTGCTAATTTCAGCTACTCTTACCCTCTTTTCTGTCACAGCCTCATGACTTTGACGAATGCAGATTTGATATTAGCGTAAACGACAGTGTTTGGTACCTCCGAGCTCAGGACCCAGACCACAGACAACAGTGGGTAGATGCAATAGAACAACACAAGGTACGTTTTTTTTTCTGATTTCCTTTCTCACTCCCTCATTAGATCTGGTGGTGCTTGCAGAGAATTATAAGCTTCCCTGTACAGTCATTAAAGTACTCAAAGTATTTATGACAGGTAAAAGCTGCAAGATTGAAGCTGTGTGTTAAATATGTTTCAAGGGAATTGATTTGCTTGTTCTTCATAGACAAGAGTTTAGAGAACTGGGAGCTAACAACTGTGAACCTTTTTTGAGCTGTCTAGCTTGAAAAACAAAAAGCTTGCATTATGTTTGAGTGACTTAGTAATCGTTTTGTCCGTCCTCTCCCACTGATTATTGAATTGTTTCTTATCTGTCCTAGATGTTAAACTTGTTAGTCTTAGAGTCAATTCTCCTAGGTTATCATTCTGGTTTTAAGCTCCTCTCTTTCATCATTTGGCTGCTTTTACTGTATCTGATTACTGGCTTTTGTCTACTTGTCTCTTAAGACCCTAGTCTTCATCAGGATTTTGGTTCAGCTTTCCTGATCTATCCTGTATATCCTTCAGTGAACTCAGTTCATTTTACCTAAAGGGCTTGAAGGTCAAGTATTTTTAAAGTACATAGCACGCAAACCATCCATTATATTTTCAGGTACAAGATAGGCACTGCCCCAAGGTGTTGAGTTTAACTACAATACCTAGCACAATGCAGCTTTACATCTGGGGTGATACAGGAATACAAATTAAAATAGATATTTAAGTAGGTATGCATTTTACCTTGAGCTTCTTGAAATATTGCTTATATAAGTACTATGTGTAATTAGGAAGTTTCACCTTTTATTGGGCAATCCTTACAATAAGCGGTACATGCTCTTAAATTTGAAGTACTGCCTTTTGATAATGGTTCTCTAAAAAAAATCATCTCAATTAGAGTGTTAGTCCATTTATAGCTTGGCATTTTGCCTTCACTTTCTTATAGAGGTACCATTAAAATATTCAAAATTAAGTTACAAAACTAGGAGTCTAGTGGAAAAAATACAAAACTAACCATGGAATATTCTTGAGAAAAAAAAATACTGCAATTTGTTACTGTTGCAATACCTGAGAGAAATGTCTCAAGAGGATACACTGACCAAGTTTCTGGATTACACAATCATAATGCCATCTAGCATTTCAAAAACTGTTTTACAGGCATGGAGGTCTTCAGGTATGGCATTGTGGGGACGTGGAACTCGATAACCCTGGGCTAAAATTCAGACTAGGTTTGGTGAATGATTTAGCTGGTGAAATGCAGAACTTAACCTGAAGTCTGGATAAGCAGAAATGTGGGCTGGGTCATTGCGTGCTACCATGCAGGAATGAATGAGGAAAAAACCCAAACCCTGTCTTAAACTCTGCTCTGCACAACTCCAAAGGGAAGTCTTTTTCATGCTGTTCTTTTCCCTCTTCCAAGGCTGTCCTTAACTGTTGCTGAGTTCTGAACTGACAATTTTATGGAACCACCTTTTTATAATACAAAAGTATTGAGTGGTAATAGTTTAGAGTTTGTCATTATATGTGAAGTTTGGAATTGTGTTTCTGTGTCACCAAAAAAAAAATCTTGGTTTTATAAACACTGAATTTTCTTCTGCTGCTTTACTGCCCAGCCCCTATTGTGAGGTATCTGCTTGCTTTTCTTTTTCTGTCTGGTATTACCGGTAAACTTAAGTCATCTTATTCAACCTCATTTTCAGATCGTTAGTGAGTATTAAGGAGCATGAGTTCTAGCGTTGCAAAAGTGGCCTTCTTTTATGAAGAAGCCTGATTAATTATGCAGTTTTTCCACTTTAAAAAAAAAAAGGCTTCTTTTAATATTGATTTCAGCTTGGACAGTTTAAACTTCCATGCTTTGCAAAAATTTAGTAGTTCTTTTAAGAAAAAAAAAGATAATAAATTGTATCAGATCTCTGTCTTCACATTTAAAGGAGTGGAATGAGAGGTTTCTTGGATAATTCCACTACCCAATTTTTTCAGTATTTACTTAGAGTTAGTTAGTATTAGAGTAATGAGTGTTTTTTTCATTATTTTATTAAAGTTATCTTTCTGCTCATTGCTAAAAGAGTGAGTCGTGTTCTGGAATGTTATATAAACTGAAGAAAAGTGTGTCTACAAGTAGGAAGTGGAAATAAAATTCTTTCAGTATATGCTGAACTGACAAGAAATAGTTCAGTTTGCATCTTGCTGTCCTAATGTAAAAACACTGGACTTGACTGTTCCAAATCCAATGGCTTTTTCAGTATGTGTAGTTTGCAGTTTCATGGCTATTTGACATTTTTCAGTTTCTTGCATACTCCTTTTTACTCTCTAGTGTTTACAGTATTCAAGACAAATAGCAGTTGTTTTCATTCTTAAATGGAGAGGGAAATATTATGGCACCTCATTTCTAAATAAACCATCAAACCATTTAATATATTAAAGCAGTACATTCTTTAAAAGCATTCTCTTTGTAGTATGCAACTAAATACCATGATCAAGACAAGACAAGGCAAGGAAAACAGCAAAAGGTAATGCAGTCTTGTAACAATAGCTTGGACTCAAGTTAAAAGTCTGTAATTAAATCTCAGAAAATCATGAGTTACTAGCATTTTTTTCTAGTGCCATATTCTGTTGTTTTCATAATACAGTAGAAGCTTCGTGTGATGAATGCTTTTAGGGTGGAGATGTATCTGTTCCTACTAACTGTTACTACTAAAATACATAGGAATCTTATTACCAGAAGCGTTGGAAAAGTGCTATATGGACGTAAATAGGTGTTTGATGTAATTAAACATAAAACAAATGTTTGAATCCAGTTTTCACTCTGGTTATCATTAATGTTTCTTAAAGAATGTGTCTCTAAATGTCTTGTTTCTCTATTTTCCAAATTGAGTGGTTAGTGCTATATCCTATAATTTATATACAACGTTGTAGGAAAAATGTACTGGAAAAATATACTGCTGCTTAATAACATTGCTAGGATCTGAAAAACAGATTTTCTTGGAGTCTGGAAGTTAATCCCATTTTTCATTTGAATTTGTATGAACAACACTTCAGTGATCCTTAGTTTTAAGTAACTTTTCACCCATCCTTTAATTTTCTTCAGCTCTTGTGGAAGTTTTTTATATAAGCACGTGATTGAGAGTAGGAGAAGGTGGGCTTTTGTGAGGCAAAATATCCTATTTTAATGAAAAGTTCAGATTCTTGTCTGTTTACTCTGAAATTTTCTGAAGGAACTTTCCTGGTCAGCTTACCAAAATGCAAGCAAATGTTCCTTGACAAGCTATTGTTACCTTTCTGGTTTTGTTTAAGAACTGGATTCTTGAACTGACACATAATAATTTGAATCAAATTGAAAGAGGAAATTATTTCCTTTACTAAGCAGTCATTTTGATAACTTGAGTCTACTGCTATATAAAGTACTTTTTTTGTTTGTTTTTAAAGCTCTTTGTTACTTACTGAGTGGGTAGATAGTTCTGGTAGGCTGCTTAAGCTGTTTGCTAACAAAAGTATGTTTGTGAGACTTACTGTAGCATGTCACAAGGTTGTTTATCTTTAGAGTATGAAGGATGGACTGAAACTCTGTGACTGTTTCATTGTGTTCTGAACAGAGAAAACACTGATTTAAAATGCATTCTATATTAAATTTGAGTATGAGCAGACTTAAAAACTTTCTGCTTAGCAAGACCAATGAGTAGCTGGTAGCCAAGAAATGTAAAACATCTAATGTTCAAGCATAACTGTTAGAACTGCTGCTCTTTTTTTGATCATTGCATTAGCCTTTTCTTGTATTGAGGTTCCTGAATGCTTACTAGATTAAAAGTTTCAAATACAGCTTCTAAAATGCTTATTAATCTCCCTGAACTAGATAATGAATTCTCATGATGTTAATCTAACACCTGAGTTGAAAACTTGCTGAGAATTTGTTTAGAAATGAATGTTTCATGAGAAACTCTGCATCAGCCTAGGTTTGTCCCATTTTGTTCCATCTTAGTTTTAATTTTTTCCACGTAGATTCTGCATGTATTCATTATCGACTTTGTGATTCTTCAGCAAAATAAATTGAGTGTTTTAAGTCTTGGATTTTCAAAATCTTCTGTTTATCAAACTGAAATACTGTCTTAAGTCTTGCTCACTTCTTACAATACCTGTCTTTATTGTGTCAAACTTTATTGATGTGTCAAACTGTAAAAGGTCATTTTCCAGAGGGATATCTAGATGTCCAACAAGTTTGGCATGTAAGGAGTAGGTAGTTCCCTTTTTCATTTTGAAGGGATTATATACAAGGTGTTCCTATCTAGAGCAGGAGACATGAATTTCTGACTGAAAGTCTGACTGTGAAAGACATCAAGTGGCTACCTTGAGGGAGTGACTACTTCATTGTTTTTACTGTTGATAAACACTGGGAGAGGAGGAGTCAGCTACTAGAATAGGGTTATACAAAACCACTGGGAAGAGTAAAATTTACAAAATGTCTCTTTTCTAGCAGTTTTTTCCCCCAATAGCTTGGGGGGAGGGGGCGTGGCAGCCTCAGGGGGTCAAAGATTGTTTAGTTTCTAACTAATTCTAGTTTTGTGAAATTCTTAATATACTACAACTTGTTTTTTAAATTACCAGTTGTCAAACTCAGTAAGACGCTTCACATGCCAGGTTTTTGCATTGTTTAAGTACAGATTCAGTTAGGATGGTGAAAAACCAAAAAGCTGGATTTGGCAGGCTAGTAAAGTCAAATTTAGGCATAAGTATTAAAACAGTTGATTCACTTCCTTTATTAAACACTGATACATTTCCAAACAAGTAAACTAGAATTGAGATTTTTAGTTTTGAGACGGTTATTTTCTGAATGTGGATCCTGGTTCATAGATTAATTTAGAAAACTGCAGAGCAAACTTTAAACAGCAGTTTTGATTGCAGTTAATAAGGCCACTTTAGAATACTGTTGTGGGGAAAAAAAACCAAACACCAACATTGTCAGCTTGAAATTTTCACAAAATGCTTGTTAACCACATAAAATGTGGTTAATACATAACCTAAAAAAAGTTAACAGTTACCTTATGCACATTATTAAGTATTAAGAGTCACCCTTAAGATTATCTGCATGTTGTGTTTTCTCTTGTCAATGTACAAGTAACTCAAAAGAGTTACTGAATGTGCTGTTAGGCATTGAAATATATTACTACTAGCAGTAACTGTGTTGTTGAAGCAGAAGAGGCAGGCAGGTAGGTGTCTGAGGGGTAGAGGTGGGCTTTTGCTTGTCTAACATGAGTGCAACACCACACAAAAGCAAAACTCGCAATGGCTAAAAACAGAGCACCATAGCGTTGTGTGCTTGAGAAGCATCTTGGATATAACAAAATAACCCACAGAGTGCTCCTCTTAAAGGAGCCCCCACAAACTTTCTGGTTGTTCCAGTTCTAAAAGGTTGAGTTAGTGTCAGATTGCTTAAATCTGTTGGTAATACAAATCAGCTTCTGGGTAAACAATATGAAGGACATCAGGTAAAATACTGAAATACAATATTAGAGTATTTCTTAAAATTAAACTTGGCCTTCTGTCTTTGTGTTATTTCTCTTATGAACTCAAGTATAAGCAGTTATGCAGGAGTAACTTTTTCAAACTCAGAGGAAACCTTAAATTTCACTTCCAACTTTATGTAAGCACCAGGAGTATCTCAGTTCCCTGTGTTTTGTTCTGTAATTGGAATGCTTCACCTTCAGACTGAGACCCAAGTGCATCTACCCATTCCTTCAACCTAGTAGCTGCCTTAAAGTATTGTTAATGTGAAATTTCTTAAGTCAAGCTTTTGTTTGAATACTATATGTAAATATTGATCTATGAGATTGTTTTTAGTTAGCTGTGCTAAGAAAACATTGAAAAATGCTAATGGAGGTAACTTTCTCATACTATTATTTTATTAGCAGTGGATGCCAGAGCAAAACTTCTGACCAGAAATCTGTTCAGAAACCAGTATCACAGTTTTATTTCGCTAAAAATAGAGCTCAGGTTATCAACACGAAAGGGAGAGTACAGAAGGGTACTACATGTTTAACTTGTCCACAGGCTTTCAGCAATTTTGAGGAGAGCCATAACATTCTGTGAAGGCAGGGTAATTTTCTCCTTTTCTACATCTCTTGAATACTGCCCCAAGATTGAACTAATTTACTGACAATGCCAATAAAGACATGCAAATAAATCGCTCCAAATCTGTTGCAAGTCTGGACTGAAAGTAATGTAAGTAAGATAATTCAGAATTAATAGGAAAGTATATGCAGAGTAGGAATGCTATAGAAACATTTTGATTCAGCGTATGGATGTAACAAACTTTTAAAATAGAAATTAAATAAGAAGTACAAATTTCTGCCATCAGTAATTAGTTTTGTACGTTAAACTTAATTTTCCTATTCTCTGGCAGATCTTTGTGGAGCCACTGAAATAAGTAGTTTGGATGTTTATGTAGGCTATATTTAAGTGCATGATGGAACACTGCAAATGGTCTTCAGAAGTCTACATTGATGTTATGACCTTTATAAATCTAATTTTTTTGGTACCAGTTTACTATGCTGACAGTTAGGCACTGTCAAGTAATTTCTAGCAAATGGCGTCTGTTCTAATGTTGATGAGCGAATGCTAACTATAAATATTGTTGATTATTTTAAAATTAAAACTTTCCAATAGTGTAATTTCAGATATGTCAATACAGGAGGGAGCAATAGGAATAGTGTCTGTTGCCATTTCTCCAGCTACTTTCTCTCCTGGAGTTTAGGTGTTTCAGTAATATGTGATTTTTAAATGATTTGCTTCCTCAGCAGCGGTTGCTGAGGTCTGAAAAGGAAAAAATGGGGCTCCCTAATCTGTTCATTTTTTTTGGCATTTCATCCTAACACCAGTTCCTCTGTCCCTACTTCCCCTCTGTACCCATTCACAAATAAGACTGCCTTAAGTGGAAGCAACAGTGCAGATGAAGGAAAACACAGGAGGTATATATGAGTAGGTAAATATTGTTTAAATTTGTTTTTATTTCTTGGGTCATAGTGAGGCCTCCTTTTTCCCGTGTTGATGTTGGCGGCCTAAGTGTTGGAACGAGTTTCTTAAATGGTCTTGGTGTCAGCTATTGTTCCCTATCAAATTGATTTGGTTTGCCTTGTTCTGTTCTCTGATGCTCTGCAGCACATTAATGAAGTCTAAATTTTTCTGTTTGCTGACATTTTGGACTGTATAGAATACTGTATTAGTTTCTGTGATACCACATGTTGCTCCAGAAGCTAGTGCCCCGCTCTCACTTTGGCATTGCGAGGCACTGACTTGCAGCAGCAGTGCAACTTGCCTGAGAGGAGACTGGAGAACAGCATTCAGGTATCTGTGTTAAGCTGTAAGAAGCTCTTACCTGTTTAACAGACTTAAATGTGTAGGCAAGTCACCGATGAGTGGTAGAGATGTATGCTTAAAGGTGTTGCAAAAACAACATGTACTAGTTTGAAACTAGAAAACCATTAACTGTTGCTTAGGCTTATGCAGGAACTTAGATCTGCTCTTGTTGCTGTTCTGTCACTGATGTATGTTGACATAAAATATGTAACTTAAGTTCTTGCGTATTCACATTTGACATCTCCCTTCAAAGCTGAATTTGAAGTGTTTGCAAAAATACTCCCTGATACAAAACAAAAAATTAAGTCCAAGCATCGTTGTCTGAACTCTGCGGTAATAAGCTTATTTGTTTTGGATTTCAGTCTGAATCTCAGACTAAAGTGGGAAATACACAGGAGAAGGCTGTAGCTGTCTCAAGTCCAAGCTTTGTCCAGCATTTCTAGTTCATTGGTCCTTTAAATGTGAATACTGGCTTTTCGTTTTTACTCTTCAGTGACATTTGGCTAGTATACATATCAGAGAAGTAAACTGAAGGGCTCTCCTGAAGAAAGAGTCATGACGTTCATCCTCGTTCTTTCCCTCATATGAAGTAAAGTCATCCTTATTAGATGCCGTGTTTCATTATAAGTTAGACTGGTAAGTGTTGTAACAGTGAGGGGTCGTGGAATGATTTTAGCCTGTTTCTGCTGTTAAAGGGATTTCTTCTTGCCATCCTCATCTAATCTGTTTCCTTTATAGAGTACTCTTACTCACAGTCAGTCTGGAGAGGAGATTCTTCCCTTCATGTTTGCAACACTTAAGATTTCTTATCTTTTTATGTTGGCCTGAACAGCTCCCCATTCCTCAATTGTTGTTCACGTGGACATCTTTTACAACTCTCTGATACCTTGTATGGCTCTATTCCGAACTCAGTCCTCATCTTTCTTTGAGGTACAGCGCCAAAATTAGACTCAGTATTCCTGTTGAGAATCTTACACGTTTTATAGAACATGGGATTGTTTTGTGGGTCTTGTCAACTACCCTGTTTTGCAATATCATGATTTTTTTTACTTACTCAGCTTGAGAACCACTAAATCTGATTCATCTCTAGCACTATCTGCAGATTGCTACCTGTCCTGTACTCGTGCAGTACAATATTTCCTATAACCAAGTTAACATTGAACTTCATTTTTCTTCAGTGTACAGAAGTGTTAACTTTTTGCTGCTCTTCTATCAACTTCAGTCTTTCCAACTCTGCTATCTTGGGTTTTGGTTTCTTTCCAGAAATAGTTCTTTGTGCTGTTTGGGTTAGGTTCAGTTTCTTAAGTGATTGTGCTTCTTCTAGTACATTCTAAAGTATGGCGACTGTCTGGGTGAAGAAAGGCTAGATCGTTTAGCAGTATCTTGGTTGATAGCTGAGCTTTCTTATTACTCTGTTCGGAGCTGCTTATCTGAGTCTGAAGCTGTAAGTATGTGCACTTAAGATAATCTTAAGTCTTTGTATCCATGAAAGCTGTGATCACTGTCTACCATATGTTCCTAATTAAAAAGTTTTCTCCTCTGTCTAATCAGAGCATTAACAGGTAGTCTTCATAATCTTAGTAGAGGTCTTGAACTCTCCTTTCTCTCAAGCCCCTACCCCCAAAAGGTAGTGAACTTAGCTGAGATGGCTTACTCCTATCTTTCCCTTAAATAGCTAAATACGTGAATCAACTGAAGATTCAAACGCACATAAAGACTGAAGTAACTTTTTGATCACTGTATAGGCAGCCTGGTGAACCAAGGTGTTCTGAAATGTCTGAAGAACGCCTGAAAATTACAAGCCAAAATGCAAATTAGCAGAGCATTGCCTTGTGGTGCAATATCATGTGAAAGAACACACTTTGAAAAGTGCTAATTCGGTATCAAATAGCATGAAAGGCTTGTGACTCTACTGCTAAGCTGTTAAGAGTATGTCAGTCAATATTTTTGTAGTGCTATTTAATGAAGGGTTGTATACATGGCTAAAGTAAACTTGGTGCCAAGTCTAATGCTGAGTCTTGAGATGACTGAAACTAACCTACCAGATTCAACATGCAGCTGGCTGTGCAGCAAATAACCTGTCTCATTTCTATAAACAAGTGGGATTCTAGTAGTAAACTCAAAGGTGTTATTAATTCACTTTATGAAAACAACTATGGTAGGTCATTTTGATAATGTATACTTTCATTTAATAAAAACAAGGGGAATGTCAATGTTTGTAACTGGCAGAATGACACATGGTAGTTTTAGGAGTCAAGCTCTCCGTGGCAGAGTGGCAGCACTTTTTTGCATGGCCTTCCTGAAAACAATATTGTTCATTGAGACAGTCCTGTATCAAGCTTGACTTCAGTGGTAAATGCCTGTTCAAATCAGGGTAAGCTCTTGGTATCAAGAACAGAAAGCATAGAGCTGCAGTGTGGAAGTAGTGAGTGGTTAAACAGTTAAAAGTTGACACTTGCCAAATAGAGCTGCATGCTGTTTACTCAGAATTATTACTCATCAGCTCAAACAGTACTGTGCATTAACAGTTTAATAGAAAAATCTTGGATACTCTGTATGCCTCCATCTATCAAATGCAGTCTTTTTTCTTTCTAAAAGGACTTTCAAGGGTGGTGTGTCTTCAATGAGCTTTCGTTACAGTGAAACTTACTGAGTTGATATTAACAGACCAGAGTTACACCCTAGCCATAGAGAGTAGATGCTGCTCAGCCACATGGGTGGCGTGCACAAGTAGCAATGATACATATTCGGTAACATTCAACAGAGTGAACTTTTTGGCTCTTTTGAGAGAGACAGACACACAAGCACGCGCACACCACCACCACCCTCGCTGTCCCCCTCCTGATAAAGAGAATAGCTGCAGGAGCTAATGGGACTCTAAAGACCAAGGGGAATTCTTCCAAAAACACAACGAGAAGACTTGGGGCATCTCCTGCTTTTTTAATTCAATGTCCACTTGCCGTTATTGGAAACTCTTAAGGTAATTCTTCTAATATAATTTCCACTGTAGGACAACAAAAAGATCTTTTTCTGTCTCTGAAAACACATAATGCTTGAAAATATGCATTTGCTATCACTTTAGTGTCATCTAGGTGAATGGACTTACTGCAGAGGAATCAAAATTCTAGTGTCTTAAGCATACCTATTTTAAATGGGAGGGGAGGAAGAAAGGTTTAATATTCAGCTGCTAGTTTTTAAATGTTATATATTGATTGGTGTGAACACAGGCATTAGAAAATGTTGGGGGGTGGGGATAAAGAGAGAGAAGTCCATCTTTCTTCCCCCCAATAATCTGAAATAACTTGTGGGGATTTGTGTATTACCTTAAAATTGCTGGTTTAAGCAAGCAAATACAGCTGAGGCTGCTCAGCTGACAAGAACTACTTGCCCTGATGTGCGTCATGATGCTGGTAGTGAAACTTGTAAATGTTGTAGAGAAGCTGTGCTTTCAGGGGAAGATTGGATGGATTGCTCAAGTTATTAGTCCTTTATTGGAAATAACAAAAGTTTCTTTCTTTAAAATTGAATCAAATATGCTTTTTCAAAGAGGAAAACTAAGCTTGGGTATGTCTTACACATTCCATTATTT
>NW_009221133.1:30312-43707 GCF_000690835.1 Fulmarus glacialis | reverse complement strand
CAGCAGGAACTCTTTAATACATATGATACTGCTTGTCATTTAATGTTACTAAATTTACTAAGTGCACTTATTGCTGGAAACTCTATTTCCGGAAAGAAGACTTTAGGGGAAAGCCAGTGAATCAGCAGTTTCAGCTGAATACACAAGCATATGCTGCAGCAAACCTAAATGCTGTCACTTCCAAACTGTTGAAACTTCCCTTTCAGGAAAGAGAAAAATAGTTCTTTGTCTGTCTTGGCACTCTTTTGCCACTCTTGGGCCTGTGTTCGTACAGCAGCTGTAAGTTGCAGTTTTATTAATAAGTAGTTACAGTTAAGACTGTTTAAAGCTGGACTAAAGCTTTCAGTCCATTCCAGCCCAACACACTTGATTAATTATAAACAATGCAGATTGTTTCACTTTGACCAGCCCAATCTTTCTTTGCCTCTGTGTTCCAGTTACGTTTCATAACAATCACTTTGGCTTTGAAAATAGATGTAATTCTCTGAAGAATGCATCCTTATGGGGTGGAGGCTTGGGTGTCTAATTGGACATACTCTGAGCAGGAGGTGGTACTAGAGATATCTTGCAACCTTACCATTCTATGATTCTGTGATAAAACCATATTTCTTATATAGCAGTTCAATTCTTCCTTGCTCATGTCGTAATATTTTTTACTTCACAGCAAAAGGATTCCTCATTCCTCTCTTGAAATTATCCTTTTTTAACAAAGTGAAGTTTTATTGCCTCAATTTGCTAGTTTTCAGACTTTGTAAATAAAAGATTTGGTTAAACTCTGTCTCCTTGAAGTTTTGCTTTATTCTTGCAGGTGTAGCTTCTACTTATTTCCATTCTTGTTTCTACCTGCCCGCAAATATGCTAAACAAGGTTAAGATGAAAATAAAATACCTATTTCATGTGTTTAGTGGTACTTAGTAGGTTTGAGGAAAAAGGTAGGTTAGGTAAACCTGCCATTTTGAAATGTGAAAAGAAAGTGCAAAGACTAGCAACAACAGCTATTTAGACTACACTTCCCATAGTCTAATCAAACAACACATAGGATTTGAGGTTTGTGCAAGTGTATCTAACTCATCTTCAGAGACTTACTGGGCTAGTTTGTGCTTTAATTCTTGAAAAGAGGCCATCATGGCTGCTAGATGCATGTCTTCAATAGATCAAGAGTGTTCAGCTGGCAGTTGGAATCATACATAGCCTCTCTTCTTGCAGTATCCATGTGAGTAGACAGGTGATGCACCTGGAGTAAAACCATGCTCCATTATGTGTTTGGGCTTGGTCATATGAAAAGGCAGTCTGCAATATGTGACCTGGGGCTGCAATTAGAAGCAAAACTTGTGTGTTACCGGGCTGGAAAGGTTTTCTGCCAGCCTCATTGATTTACAGTGTCTTGGTATAAAATGCTTCAAGAAAAGTCCTATCTTTTTAGAGCCCTGCGATACACAGGCAATCTGCAAAGTTTTCCTTTACTATCTTAGACTGTGGGGCAGCTTTGAGTCTGGAGTGCTTTGAGCCTGGATGAAGATACCATAGCTTCACTTCACTGCCATTTTTATGGCTGCTACTTTGTTATGCCTGAACTGGGCTATATGCAGATCTGTCAGAATATGAAGATCTGGTTGCAGAATATGCATTTTGTCACTTCCATGCAGAATGGGCAGGGGACACCTTGTCTCACCTACTGTCAGGTGGGAGTCTCCCTCCCCTCACTTAGCAATGGAGTGAAGTCAGCTTTTAATGTGTGCAATTTAAAGCAGATAACAGCAAGAATATGGCCATTCTCGTTAAGTCTTATGCTGCTCCCCCATACACACACTCTGGTGTCTGCAGGCAATAGCATCAGTGTTTCAAAGCGGTTTGTGAGCTCTTAACATGAGTGGCTTTCTCATGATGAATTCTTCAGGGATATACTACTGTAAGGGAACCAGCAATGGGATTGGACTTTAGCAGTATGTAGAAGACATATGGGTCTACAAAATAATTTATTCTGAGGGCATACATATTGAATGTGTTCCTGCAGTTGCCTGAACTTTTCATAGGACAGTGTGCAGTTAAGGCACAAGTTCTTGCAGAAAGTGCTCCTACAGCTTGTACAAAATACAGTGGTGCTGTAATGAAATGAGACAGTTTAGTTACTAGAAGACTGAGTTAGAATAGGCTACTAAACTGCTTTTTTTATCAGTAGCACACTATTCTCTAGCTAATACTTACTGCAGGGAGGTTTTTGTGTTCATACGCAGCACTGCACTGGCATTGTTTGTCTTGTTCATACTTTTTTACCTCTCTGGAAAGCAGTAAGAACAAAAAAAGTGACCCAGAGCTTAATGCACAACCTAATGATGGCCAACAGTATTACAATCCTGTATGAAGCTGGCGATAATGCTTATCTTCAAAGTCCGGAGCATTTTAGAGTCTACATTCTTCGGTTTGCTTTCTTCTGGTGCACTAGTAACAGCCTTTTGTGAGCTGTTTTTCCACCAGTTCCCAGGTTTTCCTTCAAGGGCAGGGAAGGTCAGCTTATTGTAGAGACCTGTACTGTGCTTGAAGTTGTTTTTTCTATTGTCTTGCACAGAGGGTGTTGGCTTTCAGCAAATAAAAGCACGCTGTTTCTTCTCGCATGAATGAGTAATGATAGTGTGGGGGGTGTTTTTGAATTGTCAGATTAAGTTGAATTTCATATTTTTACTGATATGTTTACTGATATTACGTGTAATGTCAGATAACATTTTAATTATCAAAGATCCACTTTCAGGAAGTTACATTGCATAAAACATTGCATACTAACTCCTAAGTAAGCCTGCTTAAACTTAAGTGTTATGAATAGAGTAGATAACTTATTTTAAATGAAATGTCTCTGTATCATGACTGCATGACTTTTTATGGGTTTGCAAGGGTTTAGCTAGAACTTTGTTTCTTCTGATGCTTCTCAAGGGGCATATGCATACAGGGAAAACTAGTTTGGTGAGAACCTACTTAATGCATACCCTGTACATGAAGAAATCCTGTGCTTGTTCATCTGGCTGGTGTATAAAACTCCTTTTCACAATGAGCTGTATGTTTGACAGCTGCAGACAAATGGCAGAGCAATTGAATGTGAAGAAAAGTCTTCTACTTGGACATGGTACTTGAGACAGAGGTGCCCAGTTTTCTGTATGTCACATATTAAGCGTTCTTTTTTAAAGCTAAATTATATTGAGCCTAACTGCCTCCATGTTAGATGAAGTTTTAAGAAATCTGTGCCTAAACATTTGTCAGTGTGTTTAATTCGGTGCTAATGACTTTGGACAATCTTAACTGGAAATCAACGTGTTGTTAGTTGATTCAGTGTTTTGAATGGCCTGAGAGGTGTGACTCAGAATAATTTCATTAATCTCTATTAAAATTTCTAATTCACTATTACTCTTTCAGCAATAGATGTCATTGTTACTTCTTGCATAGTGTGCAGAAAACTTTATGCTCACTTAGCAATGTGTCTCAAATGTAATTATAAAGGCTAAAGGTAAAACTGTTCTGTTTTTAATTGTCTGCCAAGGAAAGGAGGTTTATATGCAAGGGACTGAAGCAGAAACAGGATAAGGGTTACTGTTGGGCTTTGACCAACAGTAACCTCTAGACGTATCTGTTTCCTTTTTGCTGTTGCCCTCTAGTGGTTACACAGGATACTGACTTGGGGAGGTTACCATGAACTGGTATCTTTTCAAATGCTTGTACATAAATAAGCTAATACAGAAGTAATATGGGCTGTATGGAAACTTAATTTGCCCAGTCCTGACTTGTTAGAACGCAGTGTATCGTGATATCTTGTGATGGGAGGACATACTCTCATGCTTCAGGTTGGTGATTCAACAAGCTTTTGGACATGATGTGAATTTTTATCCTTTTGGATATCCAAATGTGCCCTTTACTTGAAACTCAATCATGCAGAGCTCTTAGCATAATCTAAATTTGCTTCTAAAGTTTTTTGAGGTGGCAGCTGCACTATATGCTTATCTTTGCCTTTCTGTATCTGGGACTAGGCCTTATGTCTAAATAGTTGAAGTGTTAAGATAATTTATCACTTCAGCATTTTGTTTTTATCATGTTAAACTTGTCCTTGGTGCACAGGCTAACGTGAGAATTACAGAATAGGGTAGTGCTAGTCTTTGTAAACCGATTTGTGTTCTCATTTAACTTTTAAAAAATGTTGGTACGTCCATTGTGTATCAGGTGTTTGACTTAAGATCTTGCAAATGTTTCTTACTGTGTAAGCGCTCTTCTGCTTGTCATGCAGAACTGTTTTGGGTTTTTTTTTGTTTATATAGTTGTCCTTTCAGAACTTTATAATTGATGCTTTCTATCTAGTGTGTTAATCTTTTGTTAAAAAACAAAACAAAACAACAAATTACCTTTGGACAGAATTACTGCCTCGTTAGTTTGAGCTTGAGATATGGAATCTTTATGTTGCCTAACTGATGTATGTTTGGAAGCGGACATAAAGCTGCTACTGATGGCAGGATTCTGTGTGCATGAAGAGCTTTTAAACCAGACTGCGCTTTGTTTCTAAACAAACATAATTCTGATACAAATAGGACTGTTTTTATGAAACTTCAACCCTGGACAACTTCAGGAATCTGAAGCTATATCAGGAACACGACAAAAAGATGAATGTCCTGGGGAGTCCCTTGTTTCGTATAACCTTTTCAACTGTGTAATGGGTGCAATGAGCCTCCCTTGGTTTTGAGGGAAGTGGGTGTTGAGACCTGATAAAAACAAGGGCTGCAGCAAGAAGGAAGTAAGAAGAATAGAGAATAGGTTTTGAAAGTCAAGAAAAATGTGTTAGATTTGATAGGGTGTGAGATGCAAAACAAACGCTGTGTTGAAAGTAAACTTCCCTTTTTCCCTGCCTTTACCCAAATTACTGTTGTAAAATTGCAGTTTAAACTTAATGTGTTCTTATAGTTCCCTCCTTTGGGTGTAAGATCAATTTTTCTTAAATTCTCTGGCAAACGTAATATGGACTTTTCCATCTTTGACAGTTCCAATTTTCTTCATCCTCCAGTGCTTGCCTACCTATTGCATACTCTGGGGTATGCCGAGCATTTAATAAGAGATTTCTATTCTGATGGCTAGGTGAATGTCTGAGGATTGAGTGGAGGGAAAAAAACTGTTCTCGTGTGTGGCAGTGACAAGATAACTGCACTAGGTGAACAAAAGATTTAATGATCTTCGTGTTTTTTGCAGAAGCATTTGCTTTGATAGTTTTTCTGCTTATTGATAAGCCTTTGGAGCAGGATAGTAAAGGTGTTCTGTTGCTCACCTTCTCTTGGGCTTGTGGGTGTCCTCCTGCTCAGCATCCTGGCTGTCCTTCCTGCCTCTCTCTATTCATCTTTTGTGGAATCTTAGCATTTAAAGATGTTTAATAATATTTGGTAAATAGTTTTCCTGTATGCATTAACAGTTAAGAGAATTCATGGAAAAACAGTACACATCTATGTAATTAAACATGGGTGTGAACTACATAGATAAAGATTATCAAAGGCCAGTCATTTGCCTTTGGTTGCCTCTTTGTCAACCTGCGTTGTCTTCTCTCTGCAACGATTTGTGTTGATACTGCTCCTCACCCCTTTCCCTTTCTTTAGAAAGCAGCTATGTGGTTCCAGGGCTTACCTGCCTGTGTACTACTCTAGCTCATGCAGCTGTTAAAGAGGCTTTGTCTGTAGGCCATGTGTGGTGACTTACCAAAAGTATATGGAATTTGGGAAGTAAAGACGAAAAAGATAATTGTTACTTAGATTGGACAAGTGAGTATAGCAGTTACAATAATCTTAGGGCTATATTGCTATAGTTTCTATTTTTTCAGTTGTCTTATTATACGTATTTTTCAACTCAGAATTCCTGTTTTTTTCCTCCTGTATGCGTAGTACGCTTATTTACTGTGGAATTGCAATATTTATCACTGTTGGAGGAAAAATATGTCTACATTTCTTTACCTGTTTTTGCAGTTGCAGAGAAAAGTCATCTTGGAAGCTTTTTTGCTTTCTAAGATGTCTCCTGCACTGTGCTTGGGAGAGCTGTAGGCAGGGGAATCATTATCCAGCTGCTGTGACCTGGATTGTGAAATTCCCATCTCTGCCTTCCTGCTAATAACTACCTAATTTTTGAAACCTTAAATTTCCATTGTCAGCAGCTATAGAACAATTGAAAAATCAGACCTACAGACACATGTTAATTGTATCTTTAACTTCAATCCTCAGAAATGCATCCTGGACTGTCCTACCTGTAGTGTCTGTGGTGTTCTTACTGTCTGCAGCCATCCCTAGGTAGATCTTCCTTGGCTTATCCTAGCAGTAACCCTTCTTTCTTCAAGTGTATGTTGAAACATTTGCAGCAAGTCTAAAAATTGTCCTTGGAACATAGATGTTTTACAGAGCTTGTCTGCTTAGTCTCCGCCAAGTCTTTCATAGTACCTCCCAGCTCTTTCATTTTGTGTTTTTACTTTTTTCTACATTCTTTTTTTTGTAAGATATTGTGGTTTGATCTCTTGATGTTTTAGTAGGATTTTTCACAAATATTGCAGAGAACATGATTAGAGTCAGTGTATCCTAATGTCTCTTTCATCACCTCCTAGGGTGAGCCACGTGCCTTAGAGGGAGGAGCTGCCTGCTGCTTGTGTTATGTAAAATAATAAATAATTTTATAATGCTAATTGAAAATACATGTCTCGGTGGATAAACATACACTGAAGTGCTTGACAGGCACTAAATTGAGACATAATCAAAATAATTCCTTGAAGACATGGGAGAATACTTTGCTTTATTTGAATTTTTTTTTAAGTGGGGGAGCTTTCCTGTGACTCTGTGCTTTACTCGAGAGTATTACTGACCCACTTTAGGAAATCCTTAACTGGCGTATCAGTGTGAGCCATAGTGGAGGTCTGCAATATGATTCTGCGAATACGTAGCTATTTTACTGAAAGCAGCTTTTCTGATGTGCTGCCTTGTTGCTGATACCAGCATCTGCTCCAGTAAAGAATCACATGAAGCTTTGGATCATGTGGCTCTTTCCTCTCATCTATCATAACAAAAAAGCATTTTGAAAGAATTAATGGATTTTGTGCACCGCCTTAGAAAGCTGAAGGTGTTGCAGTGTACTAACAAATGCCAGTTTTAGTGTAGCTTTGAAGCTATGATGTATGCATGGAATTTCAAAGAACTGCATCTATATACTGAGCATGGTAATTTAGCATTAGTGCTTGATGGTATGAATTGATACAACTTCTGCAAGTTATTTTGTTTTCAAGCAGAGACTGTTAGCTTCTATTATATGGACTCTACCTGCTTTTCCAATTTTTATCACAGGAAATTAAAAAATGTGTAAACAGAAGAAGCTAGTGTCAACATTCCTCGTCTCAATGTAATTGAGTATTTCTGCAGTGAATAGTTAATGATGATCTGCTTTGCAAGACATGAACGCGGCAGTGACCTGCTCTCGTTTAGATGTTGCGGTAGTAGAATGGTGGGGCTTTGCATGATGCATGCTTTCATTGTTTGTGTTAAGCTGCTTGCATGTGTCTGCTGTGAGCTGGATGGCTTGTGTTTGCATCAGTTATAAGGAAATACTTATTTTCTATTTCTTCTGACAAATAAGTATTCTTGATGTAATTTTTGTTTTTTTCCCCTTGGCTATTAAAACATAATTGAGACAGTTTTGTGAATATGATCTGTAAATGCACATGCTTTGGATTTATGTTCTGTGCTGTTCTATCTGCTGTTCCATCTTGCTGAATTTGCTCCTTGGTTGCAAATAATTAAAACTGCCTAAATGCTTTTTATGTAGCATCTTTTTATTGGTAGGGTTTGCGAGCTGATAGCTATATACAGCTGATAGCCATATATGCTGTCTTGTATACAGTTCTGAAGTGTGGATAAACTGTTTAGTGGAATTACTAATCACAACCATAAATGACAGTCAAATAAATATACTACTGAAAAAATACCTTTAAAAAATCAAGCTTACATATTGATATGGAAAGAAGTTGTTTTTCTTTAACCCTTAGCTTTTATTTTGTGAACTAAATTAACTGAGCATTGACTGTATGGGTAATATTGGAAGAAAAAAAATTTTTAATTCAAATGTAGAATGTAAGTCACCAGATTTTCTACTTCTAAGATTACATCTATTCTTGTAAGTTTTAGAGTACTATTAAGATGTGACTTTGATTAAATCTTCAAATACAGAAATTCAGAAATTTCACTTCCTAAGCTTAAATCCAGGCTTTGCATAGGTGTGTCTTTCTCACTTAAAGGAGAAAGTAATTAGAAGGCATTTGCTGTCCTCAGTTAAAATGCTCTGACCTCAATGCAGTGGATATTTTGGCTACCTTTTAAAATTGATCTGTTCATTAATTCATATCCTATTGAAATGAAATTTTACTTTCTTTCTGGTGCGTACAAATTACAGCAAAAATAGAATGAGTCCCCACTGTCAAACTGACTGTAGTAAAAGCACATTCAGAGTCATCTTAATATTTGTAGCATATGATTAAATAAACACTGAAGTTACCAGTAAAAGTGATATTTTTTTTTTTAGATTTGCATTTAGAGGAGATCTTAAAATAAATGTTGCATGCTTCAAAGTGTTTTGTGACTCTTATAAAATGCTCTTTTGACGTTTATGCTCATTACATACTTCTGAAACAAAATAATTGTATGCCCAAAACTTTTACTTGTCCTTTTAAAAATCCTTTTATTCCCTTACCTACTTTGTTTTCACTTGTCAAGCCTTTGGACGACTTAAAGTCCATAAAAAGAGCCAAAAGCCCTTACTCGAGTATTTGCAAAAAACCTAATCAAAGCTTCATTATTTGATTTCTGCTATACTTAAAATTACAACCCAGTGAATTAAGGTATAATCTTTGCACTGAATTGCATTGCAATTCAAAATGTGGTCCAATATCCCAAATACATTACTAAAGCCAGGTATACTGCTTAACACTTGAACTGATATTCTAAAAAAGCCCCATGTATCCAATGTGAATGTTTTTAAAAAGCCTATTCCAACAGATATTTTAAAACAAATAGTAGAACTAATTCTTAAAAAATGGAGCTTTTAGCACTTTGGTTGCTACACTTATGTAGCTATTTTTCTAGGACTCTTGCTCAGTATAAAATAGCTTTAAATGCATGATTTATAGCAGAAATTAATAAATGGTTAATACATCCTTATAGTGTGACTTAATAAGGAAACTGTCTTTTGTTCTGTCATTTTACTCTGAGCTGTCATTAAACAAACTTCTGTTTCTGCTAGTTCAGATAAGTTGCAGTATTTTTAATTTTTTGCTAAATTAAGCAATGAACTTAAGATGTGCCGTATTAAATCTTTTGAATTTACAAGTGTTCTTCTTTTTTTCCAAGTTGATAAACACTTAGGCTTCTTCCACTAAGACTTTTGGGATACCTTTCTCTAACTACACTTGCATTTCTTGGTCATATTCATTTTTCAACTCCGCTTCTACTTTTGATACTCACCCTGTTTCTCTTCTGCTTTCTCAACGCTTTCTTGTCTTCTACCTCATTCTTGAGACAGGCCATATAGAAATTGACCCTTGGCTCCTTTTTGCTTGGTTTTGCTGGATAATCTCATTCAGTCATGTTCATTCAGGAATTATGTTGACAACTCTGGGATTCACATTTTTCTTTTCAGTCATACTTTCATTTCTCTAAAACTGTGTTTCTCTGCCACTGCTCCTTTGTAATCCAAACATACATACTTTGTCCTGCACATTGCAGTATTGACCAAATCCTCCTGCTTTAACCAACTCTTCAAACAACTTCTTGTCTTTTCTCCTTGGTTTTAATACTCTTTAAGTTCATTTGCATCTTAATTTATCAGCACTTTCGTGCCTTCCCAAAGCTTATGCAGTTTCCAATTTTTCCATAAAAAGTACAACAGCTAGAATTTCATTGTTGCTTCTTGTTTGTTCTATGTAATTTTTTTTGTCTCCCGTTCTCCCTGCCCCATCTGAATTTCTACACTACTGCAGAATTTCTTATTTCTGTCAAAAGTCCTTCACAATGTTGTCACTGTCTACTTGATCAAACTCATCTATTAACAGTATTTAAAATATTACTCTGAACCATGTGTTTATTTCTTACATTCTCTTTCAGTGTTTTTCTTCTCCTTTGCCATGCACAGGCCATTTACATTAACCTTTAGGGAAATATTTTTCTGCCAGTTCCTCAGTATCTGCTTCTGTTTGATTTGTGAGGAAGTTTGTCGAACATGATATTTTTAGATCTTTTTAATGTTATTTTAGCCAAGAGATTTTTTTTCCCCCCATTATTTAATTAGCTACTGTTATTGTCTTCTCCCTCTTACTTTTAGTGTCTCACCTTTTTACGTAGACTTTAACTCTTTGCAAAAAATAATATCAGTCTAGTATAAAGAATTTTGCTAAAGAGGCCTGCAACAAGCAAAAAAAAAGCCAAAACTTGATAGCAGTAATTGTCTGGTTTTCCATGATCTCTACTTTGTTGCGTTTAAAAATAAAATGGCACTATTTGAATGATTGGAAGGATTGACTGAGGCTGATTGTCTTCAAACCGAACCACGTTAATCCCCTGATTAATTGTAGAGTACTGTAGGTTTTTGAATGCTATGTTAAAATTGCTTGGTGGGGATTATATAAACCAAAATAATGGAAGATTGTCCCTTTTTTGAACCTTAAATACATGTTGCCTTGTTCTTTCGGGGGCACGTAATAGGTAGTAGATAACTAATCTTTTACAGATCATTATGGTAACAAAAAATAGATTCATAGTAACTTTACAGATGCTGCATCAACATCTTAAATATGCAGGCACAATTTGAGTTACTAAGTCCCTGCTGCTTCCTGACAAGAAACAAATGGTCTGGTTTCAGAGGAAATGACATTAGTCTTGCTCTCATGATTTCTTTTTTATTAAAAGCTTCAGCACTTTAGTTTTGTGTGTGGTTTGTTTTTTAGACTGAATCTGGCTATGGATCAGAGTCAAGTTTACGACGCCATGGCTCCATGGTGTCTCTTGTTTCTGGAGCAAGTGGATATTCTGCAACATCCACCTCTTCGTTCAAGGTTAGTGAATAAAGTTTTCTTAGTATTGGTGCATAAATAACACACGCAACTGGAAAAGAAATAACTCATGTGAAGACTCATTCGTGCAATTATAGAAAAAATACAAAATATTTGGTTTACTGTAAGTGTTAGTAATTTATCATGTGACAATGAACAGATCATACAGGAAGCTCTCTTGTGCCTCTCTGCAGTTGTCCCTTTTAAACTGTGGTGCCATGGCAAGAAAATCAAACCCATGGGGGCATTTATTAACCTTTCCTAGTTTACTCCTCAGAATATCAGGGCTTCTACCTGAAAAAGAATGCTGATTCTGTGACTTAACAAATTTGATTAATATTGATTAACAAATTATGGCTTTCCTTCTGTGCATAAATATTTAACATGTGAACTTGGGTGGGCTGTACTTCTGGGAGAACAGAAGAGGAGCGACACAAGAAAGGGGAGTAAAGATTGGAAGAAAGATCTGAAACTAGAGCAGACTGTTTTCAGGCAAATAGGCATATAAAGCATGCAAGATCACATTTTTAATAAGCTTTTGCTGAATGCTCTAAAGTAGTAGATGCAGTCAAGAGAAAGAATTGAGACCGGTGGACAAAATAGTAAGGAACACTTGTTACAGTTTCTTACATTCATAGAGTCTTAGAATGGTTTGGGTTGGAACGGTCCTTAAAGATCATCTAGTTCCAAGCCCCCTGCCATGGGCAGGGACACCTTCCACTAGACCACGTTGCTCAAAGCCCCATCCAACCTGGCCTTGAACATTTCGGGGGAGGGGGCATCCACAACTTCTCTGGGCAACCTGTTCCAGTGCCTCACCACCCTCATAGTGAAGAATTTCTTCCTTATAGCTAATCTAAATCTACCCGCTTTCAGTTTAAAGCCATTACGCCTTGTCCTATTACTACATGCCCTTGTAAAAAGTCCTTTTCCAACTTTCTTTTGGGCCCCCTTCAGGTACTGGAAGGCTGCTATAAGGTGTCCCTGGAGCCTTCTCTTCTCCAGGCTGAACAACCTCAACTCTCTCAGCCTATCTTCATAGAGAGGTGGTCCAGCCCTCTGATCATCTTCATGGCCCTCCTCTGGACTCGCTCTTCTAACATTAACAGTATTTCATAGCTGCTGATATCTAAAATGTCCTTAGCGTACTTAAATTTGTTCTTCATATCTGCAGAAATACAATTTTATTTTTTAGTTATGCATTGAACTATTACTGAGTAGGTAGAAGCATTTCAGGCTTTTTTTCTCTTGTATTTTCAGAAGGGCCATAGCTTACGTGAGAAGCTTGCAGAAATGGAAACCTTTAGAGACATCTTGTGTAGACAAGTTGATACTTTACAGAAATACTTTGATGCCTGTGCAGATGCAGTTTCCAAAGATGAACTCCAGAGGGATAAAGGTAAAACTGTAACTGAAAACTCGTATCTCCATAGAGTTTAGCTTTTTACACTGTAATAGCCCTTGAAATAGTTACTATAGCATTTGATGCCTTATAAATAAAATAAATATCTTAAATTTACTTTTTAGTATAGGGATCAATCAGATATTTCTGCATAAACAGTGTTAACTACTTTCACTTCAGAAGTTGGATTCCCATAAAAATCTGCTTAACTTAATATTAGCCTATAGCTGTCAACTGTACAAAAGAAATGCTCTTTTAAGCGTTTGCTGTTATAGAACAATAACTGTTTACTCTCATAAGATGGATTCAAGTTAGTTTATCACTGTGTCTCTTACCTTTTATTTTGAAAAACCAATAGGATGTTAGTTTTGATAGAAACAATGAATTCTTTAAAAAAGGCAAAGGTGCTGCCATAGTGAATGCTCCTGAGATGTATTGGCTGGAGCACTGAGTGCATGCTTGAGACCCTAAGTAGGCTCAGGTGTGGATGTCTACATATCTCTGAATTGCTTTTCTCAGCCTGTGGCTTGTTGTCATATCCATGCACTCTCCTGAGGCATTTATATTTGTCCCTGGGTTTGTTCTGGCTACCTGAAACTTTTGGTAGTAAGAAAACAGTAGATGAATACAATTCCACTTCTTTGCAAACTTTCTAGTGTAGAAGAGTTGCTGAATCACCAAAATAATGTTGTTCTTACCATAGAATAGAGTGCTAAACTTCAATACTGATAGTGGTCTCAGGTCAAAAAAAAAAAAAAAAGAGGGGTTCATGACTATTGTTGTGGGAAAAAGTCTTAAATGCTGCTTAGCCATGAAGATGCTCTTAATTCTTTCTTGCTCGCTAAAGAATTGGAAAAGCTTTCTCACTCCCATAACACACTTTCTCTCAAATTTAGTGGTAGAAGATGAT